>NC_137880.1:33134067-33154067 GCF_963924005.1 Protomyctophum bolini
GTTATGTAATTTTAATTTGAATAATGGAGTCTATGTATGACTCTAAACTGGATAAGGCAATGTCTGGAGTTGATAGAGCATGCATTAACTTCTTCAAGGCTGTCTTCCCAGAGCTCGTCTGAAATTGAAGTCCCCAGCTCATTTTCCCATGCCAACTTAATAGCTGATGTAGTAGGTATAGGTTTGCCACTTGAAATGATTCATAAAGATGTGACAGCCTCACGTCTGGTTATACAGTATATTAAGAAGGACATACTCAACATGTCTAACATAAAACCTTGGTGTACTCAACATGTCCGGGTTCACAATGGGGCTCTATGGGCTGGCAGGTAGACTAATAACTCTGAGATTGTACAAATGGTTCCATTTAGCGATGCACGATATAATCGGAATCGGCCATATTGGCCATAATAATCGCATTATTTAATCGGTTTCACCAGTAAAAAATATTGAAAAATGTAAAAATTCAGTTCAATATATATGGAACTTCCAATTGAACATGCACAATAAAGTATCATCTTTTACACCTGTGAAGGAAGTATAGGGAAGTCCCAAGTTCTTTCCCAAATGTGTTATGCATAGAGAACATTATTACATAGAGCCCAGTATTACATAGAGACAGTATGGATCAAAGGGCCCCTGATTTACCCACGCATAACATAATCAAGAACGACACCTGAGAGAGAGAGAGAGACACAGAGAGACAGAGAGAGGGCTGTGATGTTGGGTGGGGGAGGCCAACAAAGAGTGTCCTGTCTGGGATCAGCCAGTGGTGTGTGTGTGTGTGTGTGTGTGTGTGTGTGTGTGTGTGTGTGTGTGTGTGTGTGTGTGTGTGTGTGTGTGTGTGTGAGAGCGTGTGTGCGTGCGCAGGGAGGGGGTCTGCTGTCGCCTGAGGTTATTTTTTTATAATCAATTAACAAGCAGGTCAGTCATTCAGTCAGTCAATCAACAAACCAGTTAATCAATCAATCTTGTATAAACATGTGTGCATGTGCATGTGCATGTGCATGTGCGTGTGCATGTGCGTGTGCGTGTGCGTGTGCGTGCGTGCGTTACCTGTTGGTGCGTGTGTGGGGTGACCAGTCCAGGGGAGTAGGGGTGGTACGGTGTGTGTGTGTGTGTGTGTGTGTGTGTGTGTGTGTGTGTGTGTGTGTGTCCATTGTACCAAGACATCAGAGACACATACTTCCCACAGATTACAACCACACACGGAGATTTTGAAAACATGACCAATGACAAAAAACTCCCATATCTGCTGCATGGGCGAAGTACAACAATGTACAAACACAGCAGCAAGATTTGTGAGTTGCTGTGATAGGAGAAGGATATCAAATGGAACACAACCACCCTAAAGACTAATCATTGTGTATATTCCTGCACTATACCTGCATCGAGTGATCTTGGTACATAGAAGTTGATCTATTGAAGATTCTGACCTTCAAAGTACATAATTTTTGTTTTGATTGTATTGTTGTATTGTTCTTTCTGCTTTGGCAATGTAAACGTATATGTTTTCTCATGCCAATAAAGCCCTTTGAATTTAATTGAATTGAATTGTGTGTGTGTGTGTGTGTGTGTGTGTGTGTGTGTGTGTGTGTGTGTGTGAGTGTGAGTGTGTGTGTGTGTGTGTGTGTGTGTGTGTGTGTCTGTGTGTGTGTCTGTGTGTGTGTGTGTGTTACCTGTGTTGGTGTGTGTGTGGGGAGGCGGAGGAGGGCGTGACCAGTCCGGGGGAGTAGGGGTGGTACGGTGTGTGTGTGTGTGTGTGTGTGTGTGTGTGTGTGTGTTACCTGTGTTGGTGTGTGTGTGGGGAGGCGGAGGAGGGCGTGACCAGTCCGGGGGAGTAGGGGTGGTACGGGGTCTTCTTCAGAGCCTGGATGAGGTTGTGTCTGTACTCTGGATCTATGGACCACAGCGAGCCTTTACCTATGCTCTGATGAGGGGAGAGAGACATAGGGACACAGAGAGAGAGAGAGAGAGAGAGATGTTAAAGACGTAGCGAGATGAAGAATACATTTTTAACACACTTTTAGAGCCACTTTTTAGATGCCAAAACTTTTGGAAAATAACAATCTTTGTGTATTTTTATATCAAAAGCCCAGAGGACGGCTGCCCGTTGACAAATATCTGCACAGGAACAGGAAACACCCACAACCCATCAGTGCTGTGTGTGTGTCTGCGGGGAGTGCGCATCGGCCTCCCTGATTGGCCAACCCAACCAAAACGATACAATACAATGAATAGAGCACGCACATCCACTAACTAAACGTATTAAAGGTTCCAAATGGACCATAACGGGTCCATTTGGTTCCATTTGTACACTCTCAGAGTTAAATTAACATTGATTTTACAATATAAATTGGGAGTCCCAGAGATAGAAATGCCATTAAATGGGGGTCCGTAGACTAATGCATGTCAAACTGGGGGTCCTTGAAATTAAACGGGTTGAGAATCACTGCTAGAACCGTGAAAATCTTCTCTTATGGGGGTCCCTGGCATACCATTTCAAATGGGGGTCCGTGGGGCCAATTAGTGTCAATTCAGGGGGTCCACTGCCTTACATCATAGTGGACAACAAGGAACCTTAAAAACATGTTTAAGCTTTGGAGCTTATTCCAGTGTGCGGAACCTTATTTTCTTCTCTATTATTTACCTCGGCCCGGCACACGTGGCGTTTAGTTTATTTAGATGTGCGTGCTGTATTGTATCTTTCTTTTAGCGTGTGTAATGTACCAGAGCTGTGGTCGCGGGGGAAGAGGAAGCCAGTGACACTGTGACGTGTGTGTGTGTGTGTGTGTGTGTGTGTGTGTGTGTGTGTGTGCAGATAACAATGGACTAGATATGGGATAACATCAGTCTAGCACAGCGGGCGGGCAGTGTATCCCTGACTTTCATCGTTCCCCGATTTGCATACATGGCAACCCGAGTACCAGATCACCTCCTTAGATCTCTGATCTGTCTCCTGTCAAATGTCCATGTCAGGAGGATGGAGGGAGGGGAGGGTGTGTGTGTGTGTGTGTGGACAGAGAGGGTTGTTGTTTGTAATATCTGTGATTGTGCTTTGGCAACACTTGCAAAACGTCATGCCAATAAAGCCTGTTGAATTGAATTGAATTGAATTGAGAGAGGGAGAGAGGGAGAGAGAGGGGGGGGTGGGTGGGTAGAGAGAGAGAGAGAGAGAGAGAGAGAGAGAGAGAGAGAGAGAGATCAAAAATGTAAATGGCTGTTATCTGTAAACCACTCATCTCCATATTCTTTGTCTTTGTCTGAAAATAAGTGGTTTTCAACCTCAAGGTCCATTATTTATTCTGCCCTGTTCTGAGCTATGCACCGCCATCTGATGGCATTCAGCCTCTCAGACCCAGAAGACTTGGAATATTTTGTTATCGTTGGATAAGAAGATGTTGTCCACAATTCCATGCTGTATTGATGCGGAGCCATACACAGATAACAGGCACACATTGATCAAAATAACAACTCTTCTGCATTCTCCAATTGTGTTGACTTCTTGTGAATTAGGTAATGCTCACACAAGTGTTTAACAATAATGCAACTCTTGAGAGCGTCAAAATGACCAAATCCATTTGGTTTCATTTGACGCTCTCAAGAGTTAAAGATCGATAAGGGTCCATTTGGTTACCGACTCTCCATCATTTAGCTGGTCGATCCACCTTGAACAAAGGACCTGACTGGTGGTCCCCGGTATAGTGTTGACACTTTTGCTTAGGTAAAACATTGTAGTACTTTTCCCACCACGGATAAAATGTACTAAACTCCTCAGTGACAACATCTCTGATATGAACCACATGTGTTGTTGTGTTGTGTGACAGGACGCAGGTATAGAGGCATGAAAAGAGGAGAGAGAGAGAGTGGGAGAGAGTGTGTATGTGTGTCTGTCTGTCTGTGTGTGTGTGTGTGTGTGTGTGTGTGTGTGTGTGTGTGTGTGTGTGTGTGTGTGTGTGTGTGTGTGTGTGTGTGTGTGTGTGTGTGTGTGTGTGTGTGTGTGTTTCTGTGTGCGTGTCTGTGTGTGCGTGCGTGCGTGCGTACGTGCAAGAGCAAGAGCGAGAGAGAGAGAGAGATTCCAGTAGTGGGGAATGCTGTTTCCCACGTGCTCCAACGGTCGTCCCTGTCACTGTTATATCATCTGTGAGCCTATCGAGGCGTTTCTAGCGAGCATAACGAGCTCCTCTCTTTTGGACGCGTTCCATTGGACGGCCGGCATGCTATCGTCTATTTTTAGTGTCTTTTAATTTTTCTCCCAATTTCTTTTTTTTTGCCGTTCCATTAATGCCAATGCCGCACACGGAGTCACCAGCTGCTCCTCTTCTCGTGATTACCACAAGGGTGGGGGGGGGGGGGGGGGGATGCAATGCTGACGTGTGCGGAGGAAGGAACATGCTATCAGCGGTGGGAAAAAAAGTACTACATTTCTTTAAGTAAAAGTATCATTTAGGGATTTCCTGTTACAATTTTTTTGTTTCCCATCCGATCCTGATACCACAATTTATGTGTTAGCCGATACCGAATACAGATACCAGTGTCGTGATGTCGTGTTGTGTTTATAGCTATCTAGCTATATATATATCTCCTGTTGTGTTTATAGACAAATGTGCACTTGCCATTTGGTCAACTCGAAAGCAAACTCCACATGATGCCCCAACATGTTATTTACCTGCCATAGTGTCAACCTCTTACCCCTGTGTCGTATCGGTGGTTAGACTGGCATATTCACCGATAACGATATGACCCGATATGACAAATAAGGGCCGATACCGCTACAGTATCGGGACATCTCTAGTATCAATATAGAAATACTACAGTATATAGAAATATACTCTGTTACAAGTAAAAAGTCTGGAATTCAAAATCTAAGTAAAAGTACAAAAGCATATTGGCGTCAAAATGTGCTTACCAAAAGTAAATGTATACCCATTGTGCAGAATGTGCCATTTCAAGTTTTCAAATGTATAAAAATCGTGTGAGCTTGTAGATCTGCTATTTTCAAATGGCCGAAATGAATTCACAGCTGAAGTCGTTAATGCATATCTTGTAGTAATAACAAATCGGCATGGGCCGCGGATGAGTGGTACAGGGCAGGCACTTAGGCCGGTATTCCAGCTTGACGGCGTGTCGCGGGTTCGAGTCCCGAGCCTTCCCACCCATCTCTCTCCCCCTTTCCTGTCTAATTACTGTACCCTATTAATAAACGCAAAAAACAATATCTACAAAGTAACTATAGGCCTAACTAAAGTTGTCAAATAAATGCAGTGGAGTGAAATTACAACAATGTGGGCCCGAGAAAAGTACAAATACCTCAAGATTGTACTGTAAGACAAGTACAGTACACTTTTTCCAAGTGCTCAAAGCACTTTACAATGCTTCATTCATTCATACATTGGGAGGTGAAGCGGCGAACAGTCGACGCCTGCAGCGTCCTCACTTCCCACATTCACACACCAAATGGTGGCGAGCTCAAGCCTCACACCGACCACCTCATTGGAGGCAATGTAGGGTTCAGTGCCTTGCCCAAGGGCACTTCAACATGTGGACAGGACAGGAGGAGCCGGGATTCGAACCGCCGCCCCAGGGATCATTGGACGACCTGCTCTCCCTCCTGACCCACAGCCGTATTTCCACTACTGCATGCTATGATATCCCTCCCCCGTTTCTGCTCCCTATGCTGACCAGGGAGGGAGGGCACCCTGACCGCGTCCGCCCCTGGTTATCCCGGGGTATAGTCCCCCCCCCCCACGCCACGCGTTCCCTTGCCAGACACCTTCCCAGCATCCTGCTGCACCAAAAGGAAAAACTAAACATCGGTTAATTAGTTCTCAAAGTTTTTCGTGGACCCCAGAATTGATATAAGTAAAGTAAGTAGCCTTGCCGAGCCATGAGGCCCATAGGGCAGGAGCCTCTCTCCTGTTTCTGTAGCGTGAGGCAGCTTGATGTACAAGTACACCCCCTGGACATGACGCTAGTATGTCGCAGGGACTTACCCCCAATCCAACCCTTGATGTGTGTGTCAAGCAGGGAGGCATTGGGTCCCATTTTTTCCCAGTCTTTGGTATGACCCGGCCGGGGATCGAACCCCGACCTTCCAGTCTCAGGGCGGACACTCTAACCACAAGGCCACTGAGCTGGAATTGATATGGTATCTGAAAATGTTTTGTGCCAGGGAACCCCAAGAAGAGAAGATTTGTGTTAAAGCACTTGATAATTTTCAAGGATGTTAAAAAAAAATGGATGTACGTACAAGCTGAGCATGTGAGCTATTTTATACATTGGCTATCTTTGAATAGCCAATATATAAAATATGGATAAAGGTAATGCTGTATTGACATATTTTGCTGGTGACCCCTTGGAACACCCTCAAGGACCCCTGAGGGTCCCCGGACCCTCAGTTTGAGGACCAACACTTTGGGACATTGGAGTAATAAAGTCACATGAACAATTGCATTTCAAATACAAATTTCACAAAACTCCTCAGTTTTGCCGTTAGTCATTCTCTCCACCATCCGACGATGCATGAACAACATTATAATCCATGATTTCAGAGGAGGGGTTGATGGAAATCATTTGTGATTTTAGATTAGAGCATTGCCCATTTCATCACGCAGTGGAGTATATCTTCAATACGAATGGCTGCCGCTTCGATGCGACACGTCGGGTTAACGAATGAGGCTTATTGAAAACAGCTGAGAAACCAACCGGCGCATTTAACCACAAGGAAAAGAAGAGCAAATAAAGTGACAAACGACAAATATCCATGCATGCATCCGTCTCTGTCTTATAGAAATCTGTGTCAGCGTGTGTCTGTTGGAGGTTTTAATAACTCAATAACTCAGTAGACAGTGGGAGGCGGGGATCAGCGATCAAATTATAGATCTACAAGCTCACAACGAGCCGCCACCTGGTCTCTAAACTACCTCCCCCTGGTCAGCCTGATGGAGGGGAAAGGAACTGGTCAGAATAACGTGTTCCTTCCACACACTCCCATGTCCGGCCGGGGAAACTCACCCCCCCCCCCCCCCTGTCAGGTGAGAAGAAGCAGCTTGGACTCCTCATGCATAGAAAGAAGCATGAGGTCAGTCCGCAGTGTAGCGCCCTGCAGGATTACATTAGATAATTCACACTGGGTGAAAAATAATGGGTTGGAAAATCGTGGGATAAAAATTATATATATAAAAAAAAGTAGCAGATCTACAAGCTCGAAACGTGACGTGGCGCGCTTTGAGCTTGTAGATCTGTTGCTTTTGATGCTGTCGAGTTTCAAAGTGGCAGTTTTTTGTCATGCAAGGTTTCCAGCTGCCCGACAGAGCCGCCTGACATCTGTCTATTTGTCCATCTAGTTCTACACGACAGAGCCCACCGGGCTTTGCAAGTACCAACACTGTCTGTCTGTATATTCATAATGGCCGTTGTGTGCCACCCGGCCCTGCCCTGCCTCTGCAGTGGTGATTCGTCTATAACGGTGAATAAATACAGCTCAGCTCGCTGTGTACGTCGTCTGGCCGTGGACAAAACAAAGGAATGACACAAAGTACACACACACTCTTTACTATCCCAGACATCTCTGTCCGCACTGTCTGGAGTCTAACATTAATATGTCTGTCCTCTCCTCCACGGACCATATGTTTTAGATGTGTGTGTGTGTGTGTGTGTGTGTGTGTGTGTGTGTGTGTGTGTGTGTGTGTGTGTGTGTGCGTGCTATATGTATGCCTGCCCTCAGTTCCCTGCGGAGTGTGATATTACCCAGCGTGCACTGCACCCGGGGGCGCTTCTATAACTGCCAGCAACGCCTCTCCTGGAGAGCACAATATTACACACAGTCACACACACACACACACACACACACACACACAGTCACACACACACACACACATACACACACACACACACACACACACACACACTGTACCCCCACGGAGGTGACCCCCGCTGGGTCAAATTTCCCTCTTGCCCCCCTCCAAGCCCAACAGTCCATTTTTGTATTTCTGCGCGCGCATGTGTGTGTGTGTGTGTGTGTGTGTGTGTGTGTGTGTGTGTATACGTGTGTGTGTGTGTGTGTGTGTGTGAGAGAACGCCCTGCCGCGTGCCCGCCTGCCATCCGATTAAATCAATGCTCTCTACAGAAGCGCTGCTGTCTGCCGGCCTCCCGCCAATCGCCAAACGGCGCCCGCCAATCGGAAACGCTCCCTCTCTCTAATCGCACCCCCAGCCCCCCCCCCCCCCCCCCCCCCCAAACATCCCCCCCCCTCCACCACTCCCCCCGGTCGATATAGGCCAATCACGGGAAGGGACTCACAGGAAGGTTCTGTCACCTGGGTTCTAGCTGTCGCCATGGAAACTAACAGGACAACAGGCTGTGGTGCCTGGCGGGGGGGGGGGGGGGCACAGTTGAAACTGGAACACATTAAAACTAGAAGTACAGAAAGGTCTCCACCAGGCGGTCAACCTGTTCACGTCTATATGAAAATAGCAGATCTACAAGCTTGCAGATCTGCTATTTTCAGCATGCAACCGAGCGTAAAAGTCAGCCATTACATTACAAAGGCATCATGAATCTGCACGACCAAAATGATCAGGTTCTGCTTCTGAACCTTTTCTGAAAAGACCATTGATATTAAATATGGATGATGATAGTTAAATAGAATCGTTCAAATCCAAAAAGGTACATTATGCAGTTGAGCCCCAGGGTGTTTTAATACTTTCTAATATGGCCCACCTTTGAAAAAAGTTTGGACAACCCTGATTTAAGCCCTTTCTTGGCACTTTGCTCAATGCTAACGTTGACTATATTGTTTTCTCCTACACATACTGTAGATCCACAGGCCTTCAGGCTCCATGTCATGATCTACTCTACAGTATTGATACTTTCACTTTGAGTACTTTTCCCCACCACTGAGCGTACGGTATACCTAGAGCAGTACAGTCAGGTTCTGGAGCAGTGCTGTCACTCTCATTCTATACGTGGCGACATCACAATGTGCCACCGTGCATCAGAGTTACGTCTGTCTGTCTGTCTGTTGCTGCTGTGCGCTGCTGTGCGCCTGTTCCTCCCAGCGCTGTGTCTTCATGTTCTGTCACCTTACACATTAGTACAGTACAGACACATTAGGACAGACGCTGTGTCTTCATGTTCTGTCACCTTACAGATTAGTACAGTACAGACACATTAGGACAGACGCTGTGTCTTCATGTTCTGTCACCTTTACACATTAGTACAGTTATCAAACTCAAAACAATGTCGCTTCCCGTCGCGTTCTCTCGTGGAACTGCAACTTTGTATGCTTTTGTAGCATGATCAAGAAAAGTGTAGATTTACGGAAAAATCAACAATGGAAGTTAGAATAATGGAGATAAGTGGTTCTTGCTCGGACAACCGGTCTGTAGGTGGCGCTCAGGGAGAGTTGTACAGTGTGTCACAGTGTTGTGCACACATAGACATCAAAGGGGGCTTCAGGCCCTGCCCTTTTACACATCTGTAAAACAACTGCCCTTTCCACACCACGGATGCAGCATTTACTAATGGTGAAGGACATGTCTCCTGAATTTTAACACAGCATTTTGCGTTGAACTATATATATTTTAATCCATGTCATACACACTGTTACTAATGTACACACATGTTACCAACAATACCCTGTATGAGGGATTACCAAGGGTGAGCCAGAAAATAGCAGCCAGAAGAATGAGACTAGCAGGACACTGCCAAAGGCATCAAGAACTGCCAGCCAGCAAACTGGTGCTCTGGGAACCAACACACGGACATCGATCACGAGGTCGTCCCACGCTAACATACGTGGATGTACTCAAGAGTGCAAAGTACCAACGAACTGGCCAGATGTATGGAGAACCGGGATGACTGGAAAGGATGACGGAGGGCTCGTCTGAGGACGACCTAGAGAGAGAGAGAGAGTACACACTGCATCTCCACTAGCTAAAAGAGTGCTGGGGTTGCGCGGCCAAAAATAGCTGATCTACAAGCTCTGATCTGTGAGCTTGTAGATCTGCTATGTTTGTCCAAAAGTGCCTTACGGGACTGACTCTCTGACACTCTCTTTACGTCCCTGGCCTGGTGGTCTATATTCATGTACAGAAACACTCTCTTTACGTCCCTGGCCTGGTGGTCTATATTCATGTACAGAAACACTCTCTTTACGTCCCTGGCCTGGTGGTCTATATTCATGTACAGAAACACGTTGCCGTTAACATTTCGTTCAGGCATTTGGTGCCACTGTTGATTTTGCACAGAAATACATGGTAGTAAAAACACATACAGTAGAAGCTATATGTCACTGTGACACATCCCCACATGTCTCCTAATCAACACAAACATGTCTTCAGTAACACATTCAGAAGAGAGGAGGGGGAAACATCCTGAATGGAAACAGTCCATCAGTCACACATACAGTACTGTACAGTACAGTACGTGAATCTGATCGCCAAGTTTGGTGAATGTATGGATGGGCATTGCTGCTCTGGATCTGGTCATAAATAAATGCTCCTCACATCTTCTATAACGTTTGGCCAACTCTGAAACAAGAAATTTGGCCCAAATTAAATCCATCCTTTGTGGGATTTCATCAACCCAATGTGGCTTGCGGAAAAAGCATCAAAAGTCCTTGACATGAAAACGTTTGAGAACCACTGACATAAAAACACATTGATTTAGAAGACATTTATGCAGAGTCTGGTCTCAGATCTACTTTGTTTTGCATTGGATTCATCCACCCCGGGGCGACGGCCCTGACCGGGGGAAACGGCAGCCTTGGGAGATTCAAGCGTCTGATTGCAGACAGACAGCAAACCTGATGCTCTGGATGGCCAGCTATTTGTGTCTCTCTCTCTCTTGTCTTTATTGCTTCCTTTCCGCCATTCCTTTGACCCTGATCTGATAGCTTTTCTCGTGGGAAGAAGAGCGGAGATTTGACCGCCCTTCTGCACGGCATGCTAAGCCTCAGGGTGCGCTGGCGTTGCTGTGTAAATATGGCTGCTGTGATTGTGCAATGCAAAGCATCAATGATACTAATGAAGGCTCTGTTTCATTCTGATAACAGAGAGGTCAGGGTGCTGATATTGTGTACGTTTGGCTCACTTGAAACACTGGGCTACACCAGTGGGTCTCAAAGCGTGGTCCAGGCACCCTCATGGTTCCTGGAGGGGGTTCCAAATGGCCCCTTACGGGTGTGTAACTCTGACCCATACGGGTCCATTTCTGGTTCTAATTTTACACTCACAGGTTCTTAAAACTAAAAGGTTTGAGAACCACTGTACTACACTAAATGGAACAGAGCCTTCATTAGCATCATTGGTAACACCTGTGAAGGAAAAATGTAAAAACCACCTGACTAAAACACCTATAGGTGCCCACGACAGAGACAGATTCACAGCAACACGAACCGCAATAAATAATAAATGAACCCAATATTTCAAACCATGATATTATCGATCTACGTAAATGCCACAATTCAGAAACCATTCAGGCACAAGCCATTCTCTGTCTTTCTGCACGTTCAAACGCTCGTGGACGAGCCAAAGTGTATATAAAAATGTAACCAAATGTAGAACTTATATGACAGTCACAATTACTATTACTAGATTACTCGTTATAGCACCACGGCAGAAAAAAAGAAGAGGAAATAAAAATTAAAAAAAGTATTTTGCATCACAGTACTTTCTACTACGTTGAAATGTTGCGCAATAACACAGTGCCATGGAGTTTTATATTAACTGTAGATCGTGCAAGTGCAGTCACGGTGAGGGAAGCAGCAATCGTCTTTCGCATAATACTTAGCAATATTTGTGCAAAAATGTGAAGTCATTTCAGCTGTGAGACATGAGAACAAATCTGTCTCGAACTCCATCCATCCATGGCCATGATCGTCTTGGATTAGTGTAGCTGGATGTGTGCTGACATGCGAGTTATTAACACTCACCGATCTTTTTACCATTTCATTTTCTCAGCGTTCTAACGGGAGGCATGTGTCAGTGTTTTCTCTTGGTATGGAGAGAGGTTAACGGGAGGCATGTGTCGGTGTTTCTCTTGGTACAGAGAGCGGTTAACGGGAGGCATGTGTCGGTGTTTCTCTTGGTACAGAGAGCGGTTAACGGGAGGCATGTGTCGGTGTTTCTCTTGGTATGGAGAGCGGTTAACGGGAGGCATGTGTCGGTGTTTCTCTTGGTACAGAGAGCGGTTAACGGGAGGCATGTGTCGGTGTTTCTCTTGGTACAGAGAGCGGTTAACGGGAGGCATGTGTCGGTGTTTTCTCTTGGTATGGAGAGCGGTTAACGGGAGGCATGTGTCGGTGTTTCTCTTGGTATGGAGAGCGGTTAACGGGAGGCATGTGTCGGTGTTTCTCTTGGTACAGAGAGCGGTTAACGGGAGGCATGTGTCGGTGTTTCTCTTGGTACAGAGAGCGGTTAACGGGAGGCATGTGTCGGTGTTTTCTCTTGGTATGGAGAGCGGTTAACGGGAGGCATGTGTCGGTGTTTAGACTAGCCATTGGTTAGACATGGGTTAAGGTTAGGTTTAGGTGTGCAGCCCTGTGGGAGGTTAGGTTTAGGGTGAGGGTTTGAGATAGGTTGTAGTTGTAGGACTAATGACTGGTCTAACCAATGACCAGTCTAAACCAAAAACTGTCTAAACTAAGTACTGCACCCATGTGTCTGTGTTTCTCTTGGTATGGAGAGCGGTTAACGGGAGGCATGTGTCGGTGTTTCTCTTGGTATGGAGAGCGGTTAACGGGAGGCATGTGTCGGTGTTTCTCTTGGTATGGAGAGCGGTTAACGGGAGGCATGTGTCTGTGTTTCTCTTGGTATGGAGAGCGGTTAACGGGAGGCATGTGTCGGTGTTTCTCTTGGTATGGAGAGCGGTTAACGGGAGGCATGTGTCGGTGTTTCTCTTGGTATGGAGAGCGGTTAACGGGAGGCATGTGTCGGTGTTTCTCTTGGTATGGAGAGAGGTTAACGGGAGGCATGTGTCGGTGTTTTCTCTTGGTATGGAGAGCGGTTAACGGGAGGCATGTGTCGGTGTTTCTCTTGGTATGGAGAGAGGTTAACGGGAGGCATGTGTCGGTGTTTCTCTTGGTACAGAGAGCGGTTAACGGGAGGCATGTGTCGGTGTTTCTCTTGGTATGGAGAGCGGTTAACGGGAGGCATGTGTCGGTGTTTCTCTTGGTATGGAGAGAGGTTAACGGGAGGCATGTGTCGGTGTTTCTCTTGGTATGGAGAGCGGTTAACGGGAGGCATGTGTCGGTGTTTCTCTTGGTATGGAGAGAGGTTAACGGGAGGCATGTGTCGGTGTTTCTCTTGGTATGGAGAGCGGTTAACGGGAGGCATGTGTCGGTGTTTCTCTTGGTATGGAGAGCGGTTAACGGGAGGCATGTGTCGGTGTTTCTCTTGGTATGGAGAGAGGTTAACGGGAGGCATGTGTCGGTGTTTCTCTTGGTATGGAGAGCGGTTAACGGGAGGCATGTGTCGGTGTTTCTCTTGGTATGGAGAGAGGTTAACGGGAGGCATGTGTCGGTGTTTTCTCTTGGTATGGAGAGCGGTTAACGGGAGGCATGTGTCGGTGTTTCTCTTGGTATGGAGAGAGGTTAACGGGAGGCATGTGTCGGTGTTTCTCTTGGTATGGAGAGAGGTTAACGGGAGGCATGTGTCGGTGTTTTCTCTTGGTATGGAGAGCGGTTAACGGGAGGCATGTGTCGGTGTTTCTCTTGGTATGGAGAGAGGTTAACGGGAGGCATGTGTCGGTGTTTCTCTTGGTACAGAGAGCGGTTAACGGGAGGCATGTGTCGGTGTTTCTCTTGGTACAGAGAGCGGTTAACGGGAGGCATGTGTCGGTGTTTCTCTTGGTATGGAGAGCGGTTAACGGGAGGCATGTGTCGGTGTTTCTCTTGGTACAGAGAGTGGTTAACGGGAGGCATGTGTCGGTGTTTCTCTTGGTACAGAGAGTGGTTAACGGGAGGCATGTGTCGGTGTTTCTCTTGGTATGGAGAGCGGTTAACGGGAGGCATGTGTCTGTGTTTCTCTTGGTATGGAGAGCGGTTAACGGGAGGCATGTGTCGGTGTTTCTCTTGGTATGGAGAGCGGTTAAGGGGAGGCATGTGTCGGTGTTTCTCTTGGTATGGAGAGCGGTTAACGGGAGGCATGTGTCGGTGTTTCTCTTGGTATGGAGAGCGGTTAACGGGAGGCATGTGTCGGTGTTTCTCTTGGTATGGAGAGCGGTTAACGGGAGGCATGTGTCGGTGTTTCTCTTGGTATGGAGAGCGGTTAACGGGAGGCATGTGTCGGTGTTTCTCTTGGTATGGAGAGCGGTTAACGGGAGGCATGTGTCGGTGTTTCTCTTGGTATGGAGAGCGATGAGCTGCAGATAACGCCATGTGTGCCAGGAACATTTTTTAACTGACTTTATACAAGCTGTGTGCAGAGTTATTAATAGCCGTTTGTAGACTTAAGAGACTGAGGGAGCAGCAGGACCCCATGATGTCTGTCTGTCTGTCTGTCTGTCTGTCTGTCCACACAACCTCCACCGTTTCACAATGAGCGACTATGGAGAACACATACATATACAGTAAACACACACATCACACGCACGAACCCACACATGCACGCACAAACGCATGTGTGCGTGCATGCGCACACAGAATGTGTGTATAAATGTAATGCTCATGGGAAAAGGGCTCACACTGACATGCATGCACAAACATGCATGCATGCGCATACACACGCAGTGCATTCACTCACACCTGCACTCAAACCGTGCACACGTTCTGCACACGCACGCACACAGGCACGCACAGCTGCACAAATATTGTACACAGGTACAGTACACACAACACGTGAATGAAAAACAAAGAACGGATGAACACAGAAAGAAAGGCACGGTAAAAGACAGGAGAGAGAGAGAGAGAGAGAAAGAGAGAGATCAAAAGACAGAGGGGTGAAACCAGAACAACACAGAGAGCGACAGACGGGGAGAAAACTGAGAAAACTGAGAAAACAGAGAGGCAGGCCGAGAGACACAGAGGTAAAGAGGGAAAAAGTGAGACACAGAGAGAGAGAGAGAGAGAGAGAGGGAGGGAGTTGGGTGTGTGTGTGTGTGTGTGTGTGTGTGTGTGTGTGTGTGTGTGTGTGTGTGTGTGTGTGTGTGCGTGTGCGTGCTGTGCGTGCGTGTGTTTTGCCAACATCTGTTTCCTGTGTTATATAAGCTGAGGAGGAGGCCGGCCTCTCTGGGAAACAGGAGATATTAAAGAGTCCTGGTGGCTGTGACCGATATACACTTCATACACTATATACAGTATACCACTACTACCTTACACTGTTGTTTTAAAGGGTCCTGGTGGCTGTGACCGATACACACTTCATACACGATGCCTATACTACCTTACACTGTTGTTTTAAAGGGTCCTGGTGGCTGTGACCGATACACACTTCATACACGATACCTATACTACCTTACACTGTTGTTTTAAAGAGTCCTGGTGGCTGTGACCGATGCACACTTCATACACCATACCTATACTACCTTACACTGTTGTTTTAAAGAGTCCTGGTGGCTGTGACCGATACACACTTCATACACGATACCTATACTACCTTACACTGTTGTTTTAAAGGGTCCTGGTGGCTGTGACCGATACACACTTCATACACGATACCTATACTACCTTACACTGTTGTTTTAAAGAGTCCTGGTGGCTGTGACCGATACACACTTCATACACCATACCTATACTACCTTACACTGTTGTTTTAAAGAGTCCTGGTGGCTGTGACCGATGCACACTTCATACACCATACCTATACTACCTTACACTGTTGTTTTAAAGGGTCCTGGTGGCTGTGACCGATGCACACTTCATACACAATACCTATACTACCTTACACTGTTGTTTTAAAGGGTCCTGGTGGCTGTGACCGATGCACACTTCATACACGATACCTATACTACCTTACACTGTTGTTTTAAAGAGTCCTGGTGGCTGTGACCGATACACACTTCATACACCATACCTATACTACCTTACACTGTTGTTTTAAAGAGTCCTGGTGGCTGTGACCGATACACACTTCATACACCATACCTATACTACCTTACACTGTTGTTTTAAAGAGTCCTGGTGGCTGTGACCGATACACACTTCATACACGATGCCTATACTACCTTACACTGTTGTTTTTGGCAGCACATTTCTATTTTAGTCTAGTCAAAGTCTTTGGAATGAAACTTTTATTCACATTTTAGTCACCTGGAATGTTTTAGTGTTAGTGTTTAGTGTTAGTCTATAGTTTTAGTCGACCTATAACATAAAATTCAACTTTTTCCATTTCTTTTGTGTTTTTTGGGGGCTCCCATAAGTGTTTTCTATCCCCACAAATAACCAATTTTGAACAATCAGGCTTTCATATCATATCAGGTGCTTTAATGGAAATTGCTCTCAAGAACAGCTCAACTGATTTTGTCCTCATCTGCATATCAGCACCCCCACCACCACCTCAGGGCATTGTGGCGCTGCGGCCAAAACTGCTTTCAAAGTCCAGAAAGAAATGACAAGGCCTGGTTATATCAGAGTGGTGAATGAGGCTCAAACCATTAGAAATAACTTTGAGGGACATACAGTATACGAATAGGATATTAAATATTAAAAGCAGTTTTAAAATGCATGTTATTTGCGCTTTAAGATTTTAGTCGACTAAATAATAACAATACACAGTCATACCAATCACAATAATCTCATTTTGGAGGGGATTTAGTGCAAAAAGTATAATGTGCATTCTATTATGAATTTGTTTCGTCTGGCTTGACCGACTGCTGCTGCTGCTGCTGCAGACACTAGACTCAACTACCTTACTGTATGTGACCCACTTTATACAGTATACCACTGACCTTATGGCTGACCTTATGTGGCTGACCCTAACGCTGCAAGTAAACATTATGTTATGCTACTGTATGCAGTGTTGATTTGCTGCCAAAAACAACACTGACTGGACCTAAACATCATACTACACTATAGTACTACTGCACATTACTAGCACAATTTACAATGACATTTTTGTCATTAAGCAGACGCTCTTAATCCAGAGCGCTTTACAGTAAGCGAGGACAACACGAAATACATCAAAATAAATAGTTATCAAGCTAAGAACCTAACATCCGTCTATTCTAACAGCAGAATATCTGTACAATAGAACTATGAGTATACAGAGTGCTATGTCTATATTATGTCTAAGTTACGTAAGTCGAGCCTTTGCATACGCCTCTAAGGTCGTCGAGGCTAGGGCAGGAAGTGCTACGGGCAAAGATGGATTCTGAAGAGGTGGGTGTTTAGACTAGGGGAGTGAGTCTGCAGTTCTGACTGCAATGGGAAGTTCATTCCATCGTTTTGGAGCCAGAAGGGAAGAAGAGTCTGGGACGTGTGGAGCGTTGTCACGGCTGTTTTAGTCAATGTTCACCACCATCAATGCAGTGAGGGCTTTAAGCAACTAGTCCACTATTCAACTAGTCGACTAGTAAATCCACTAGTCCATCTTACAATGCACTATAGAGTGACACTCCACACAACAAATCACACATCAAACACAGATGTTGGCTTTGCAAACTTTTGAGGTCATTGCATTTACTTGCACTAAATTCCATATATTGTACTCTAGCCTTACACTAACATTAGCCGCAGACAAAGCTGATTAAACTCATATAACCCAACCTTGACCCTTACATCCTAATATTAACAATCTGATGTCTGAAATTCTCAGAACATGACGATACACACACACGATACATGCTCACACGAACACATGCACCCACACACGCACACAGACACTCTTCACTGATGAGGAGGAGGTCCATTCTCAAACGAATCCCTTGTAACTGCCACCCCCCCCCCCTCCCCCTCCCCCCCTGCCGTGCCATTATCAGTGATATCAGCTCCTACTCCGGCACTAATACCGCACCAATTACGTACGTATTTAATTACCGCTAACCGGCACGCGTCGACATAAAACATGACTTTAACCATCATGCGGGGCCACCGCGAGCACGGAGAGTCAATGGCGTACTGTCAACGCTGGCGGGATTAAACAAGACATAATATGATAATGGACACCCTGCTTCCAGATGGATCTACTGGTGAAAGACGCAGCCTATTCAACTACCACTAATTCTAATGTAGAGGCACGCAGAAACACGCCCTGCATCCCAGTAAGAGGCTTAGTCGCCCCGTGCCTTTTGCTTTTTTTTTTCACGTACCGGGAATTCCTCTTAATGTATGGCACTTAGTCCTAGCCGAGGCATTTTAATCTGAAGTCTCTCGACCTACTCTACCATGACAGCATATACGGTTCAGCGTACAGACGGACAGACAGACGGCTCTCTGTCTCTGGTAGTGCGTTAACGGTTTTCAATTAGCTTTTTTTCTTTCTCATTAAAAACCTTAAAACAATGTTCTACAACAGGGTTTTTTGGGGCCACGAGGACCGAGTCCTGGCTGAGACAGAGATGAAGCATGCATGGACACCCACTAGAATTCAATCGTATCAGTGATTAAACATTTCATCAGGGCGCTGTGAGGCGTGTTGTGAGCTGATAGATCCTCTATTTCCCCCCCAGATAAAGATTGGATACCCGTATGTTCACCCCAGAATAGGGATAAAATGGTACATTTATATAGCGCCTTTATCCAAGGCGCTTTACATAGATTGTGCATCAAATTCACTCACATTCACACACACATTCATACACCGATGGCGTCGGAAACCATGCAAGGCACCAACCAGCACATCAGGAGCAATTAGGGGTTCAGTGTCTTGCTCAAGGACACTTCGACACTAACTCTGGGAGAGCCCGGGTTCGAACTGGCAACCTTGCGGTTCCCATCCGGCCACTCTACCCCTGAGCCACCGCCTGCTAGGGTTCATGTTATTTATAATAATAATAATAATATCATACTATTCACAATAATCTCATTTTGGGGGATTTAGGGCAAAAAGTACTGTTTAATGTGCATTCTATTGTGGATTTGTTTGGTCTGGCTTGACTGACTGACTGACTGACTGCTGTGCATGCTGCAGACACTAGACTCAAACCACCTTGTTAGAAGAGCAAATAAAACGTCGGAAAATAATTTTGATTAAACAAAAATGCCCCAAAACCTATAAAATACTAGGTCGAGTTTTATCTAGGCCTATAAATCCTATTAAGGAGGATAAATAAATGAAAATTAGTTTTTGGTGCACTCTAACTTATTATGGTTTAAAGTATTATTCTCCTCTGTGTGTTCCTGAGAGCTGAAAGGGGGGCCGGCACCCTGCAAATAGGAACTGTCAATCAAGCTGCCACACTCAGTAACCCGACACAGTGTTCACATAATAATGTGAGTACTTTTTGCTTTTGGTAGATTTACTCAAGTCACATTTTGAAAACACATTTTTCAAAAATAGCAGATCTACAAGCTCTATGAGCTTGTAGATCTGCTATTTTTCAACAGCTAAAGTATAACATAATGCTTCAAACACCAAAAGGGGTTCCCGTCCAGAATTGGTAGTTGGTTGGTCCGCCACTGAAATACTGTATATAGTTCAATAGTATAGCGTGCCATGTCTGCTTATTATAAGCAAATTTGTCCTTGTTTTTCTGTAAAATCAGCCTGTAAATATTGGTAAGTTTGCGGGTTGCGTATTTTGGTGCCCGTTTCCAAAATACAGTTCCTTATTTGGGCTTGTAGATCTGCTATTTTTGAAAAATCGTGAAAATGTGGCGCAAATCTTTGAATATAATATATATTTTCAGATGGGGGTCAGCGGCGGAGGTCCTTGGCAGACATGAAAAGGTTTGAGCACCGCTGACATAGAAACCAGAAAACTGCCTGCATTTAGAAGGCATTTGTAGAATCGTCCTCACGTCCAAATGGGTTAAAATGTGCAGTTCCAGGTGTGATCGTTTCCCAGCCTGAAACAAACACTGTATATTTATCCCATTACACCTCATGGCTATATGGTACAGT
>NC_137880.1:33159067-33209067 GCF_963924005.1 Protomyctophum bolini
CGTATAAAATAGTACAACGTTGTTACATGTCGTATAAAATAGTACAGCGTTGTTACATGTCCTATAAAATAGTACAACACTGTTACATGTCCTATAAAATAGTACAACGCTGTTACATGTCGTATAAAATAGTACAACGTTGTTACATGTCGTATAAAATAGTACAACGCTGTTACATGTCGTATAAAATAGTACAGCGCTGTTACATGTCGTATAAAATAGTACAGCGCTGTTACATGTCGTATAAAATAGTACAGCGCTGTTACATGTCGTATAAAATAGTACAGCGCTGTTACATGTCGTATAAAATAGTACAGCGCTGTTACATGTCGTATAAAATAGTACAACGTTGTTACATGTCGTATAAAATAGTACAACGTTGTTACATGTCGTATAAAATAGCTGATGGATATTTTCGCCAAAGACGTCAAGTGGGGGGGGAAAGATCAGCGCGACACGCTGCAAGCTTTTACATCTGCTTATATATATATATATATATATATATATATATATAAATATATATAGACTTAAACTTCAAAAATAAATAAACTTTCCAAGGAAGGGACTGCACACTCAGGGAACAAAGACGGACAACTTACTGCATCATCAACTTATTTATTAGCACAGTGCTAATAAGTAAATAAGTTGATGATGCAGTAAATTGTCCTTCATGGGACTGGAAGGATTATTTCTCTTTTTGAAGTCTATGCCTGCTAACTAGACTTGCACCTCCCACAGGGCTTTTGGATGTGCAGGATGTCCCTTTTTTGTCTCATATTATGTATATATATATATATATATATATATATATATATATATATATATATATATATATATATATATTTATTCTGTGCAAAATCTGGAAAGTGTTTGAATAATTTAGATTAAGCTTTTTAGTTTTTAGATTTTTAACACAAATCCTCTCCTCTGGGGTTCCACCACTGGCACAAATCATTTTGAGATGGGGGGTGGTCTGACAAAAGCTAAATGTTATAGTGGCTCATTACTAAATCGCCGCTATACCTCGCGGTTACAATATTAACACTTCAGAATGACTTCGGTAGCCACGTTAGCTTTAGCTTCAGGTGTATTCTGGGGTGAATTCTGGGGTCTTTGGTATAGTAAAACCTCCGTCTGGAGGCCGCTGGCAGAAGGGACTACAGACTGAATCAATGCTGGCAGTATAGATGCGTTGAGAAAAGGGAGCATTCAGGGTTTTTCGGCGAGAGGCATTGACTGACTGAAATGATACACATTCATTGTGTAACCTCAGCCTCTGATAAAGCCAGGATCATGGCAGGTGGAGTCTGCAGAGATGTGCCCTCATTTCTACACCAGCCGTTGCGCTTGCTCGCGCGCTCGCGCGCGTGCGCGCGTGTGTGTGTGTGTGTGTGTGTGTGTGTGCGTTTGTGCTTTTGTCCTTGCAGACATTTATGTGTGCATGTGTGTGTGTGTGTGTGTGTGTGAGCACGTGCACATACACGCTCTCGTCTAGGCACTTGCTTGTTTGTTTGTGTGAGCCTCTGTGTGTGTGTGCACGTGTTATCCGTGTCTGCCATGAGGCTTGGCCGTGTGTGTGTGTGTGTGTGTGTGTGTGTGTGTGTGTGTGTGTGTGTGTGTGTGTGTGCGTGCCGGTAGGTTTGAAGGGTTAATTAGCGGGCTGTCTTAAACGGTGTGCGCTGACACAAACACAAGACAGCCTGTCCTTGCCAAAATCACCTCTCCACACACACGCCACCGTGCACAGAAACACACAAATATTCCAACGTGTGCAAAAGACACAACAAACTCATATTATGCATGCACCGGGTACAGCCATGCGTGCCAAAGACACACGCGCACGCCCCGCACGCACGCACACTCGCACGCTCACACATACACGCCCGTGTCTGTGAAGCCAAATCAGTTTTCCTGTTGCTACAGCAACAGCATACTTTTATGTCAACTGCAACCTAGTTACTATGGAGATATGTATACAACCTAGTTACTATGGAGATATGTATACAAGACTAACTCTGCTGCTGTAGTCAAGGGCCATGGAGATGACAGCATAGCATGGGGGCACAACATGCACACACACGCACAGTCGCACACACACACACACACACACACACACGCACGCACACACGCACACACGCACACACACACGGAAAAAAACATAGGCCTACACATGAATATACGTGTGCACTCACACTCACACTCGCGCACACACACGCACGCTCTTCGTCCTCTTCACCCTTCATTTTTATTTATGTTTTCCATACCGTAAAAGTCTCCCCATAACGTGTATTACATATTACATTAGAGGCTGTGCTGAACACAATATAATCTCCAATGAAGCTGCTCAAAGTCCCAGAGCCAGCATTGATCCAGCCCCCCCCCCCCCTCCCCCCCTCCCTTTCCCATGCACTATACAACATCCCTGTGTGATGAGATCAAATCTTCTCCCTGGCAGCGAACGTCATTAAGCCCTCCAATATTAATTTACTACTAATTGAGTAGGGGAATCATTCCCCTATTTACCATGCCGTGTTTTTTAATGGAGGAGCATTTAGATATTAAGAGGCCTTGTGCCGGAGCACGAGCAGCGAGACTTAAATCAAACGCCATACAGCGCACGTCGTCGCCCCCCCAAAGCCCCCCCAAAGCCCCCCCCCCCCTCGGAGAGTGAGCAGAACCTCGATCTGCGGCACACAGAACTCTGAAGACTGCAGATCATCAACTATTGATACGGCCCAATCTGGTACAGCTGTGTAGACTAAAATAAAGAATATGTTTCACTATCAAGTCAGATATGGAGCCCTGCGAAGCATCGATAAGCGCAAGCTGCGAGCGCTGAGGCGCACACACGCAGGCTTCCAGTGATGTCTGCCAACAAAGCTAGAGGGTCTGGCCCCCCAAATCTCTCTGTGCCACCACGGGGGGGAGGGGGGGGGGGGGTGCCGGGTGTCGGGGGTTGGCACAGCGGGAGTCTTCATGACTGGGAGTGTTCAGGAGGTCGTCTCTGTCGGGGTTGGAAACCTCACACGTCGTCCAAGACACGTCACCTTTTTTTTCGGGATTCAAATTCAAAAGCAGCTAAAAGTAGCAGGTGGTATAACGAGGTGTCGCTTTTTTAGTTTCCAGCTTGTGGATCTGATACTTTTGATGCTTGAATTTCAACTGATCAAAAGTATCTACTTTTGATGCTTGAAGCTCGTGTGATGCTGTAGCTGCAGCCTGATCAAGTAGAGACGTTGATTTACAGGAAAAAAAAAACGCAAAAAGTTTGAATATGGAGATAGGAGGTTTCTGCCCGACAGCAATGATAAAAATATATTTGTACTTGTCATTTCAAGTTTAACAAATTGTTTGAAAATAGTAGATCTACAAGCTCAAATGGCCCAAATGTATACATCAAAGTAACTAGCAACTAAAGTTTTCAAATAAATGTAGTGGAGTAAAAGTACAATATTTGCCACGGAAATGTAGTACAAGTACAAGTAAAAGCACTGGAAATTGTAATTACTCAAGTACTGGAAGTACAAATACCTCACAATTGACCTTTAATTAGGCTACAGTACTTAAGTAAATGTACTTAGTTGCATTGCACCACTGGCAAAAACACACACCATGCCAAAATCTTCCCTGACATCGACATCTCCTCTCAATCAATCAATCAATCTTCATCACAAACATTACAAAAGTAGTATTTCTAAAATGCAGTGAAATGTATGCAGGTCAGCCCCACAGATAGTGAGCAATAAAACAAGACAAACAGGACTAAAAACCTAAAAAATCAAACAAATAAAAAATAGCTGATCTAAAAGCTACTCTCTCTCTCACTCTCTCACACACACACAAGCACAAGCACACACACACACACACACACGCACACGTTCTCCTGTACTCTCGTCCTAGCTCCCTCTCCGGTCCTTACCTGGCTGCGGTCCTTGTCCACCTTCTTGAAGCACTTGTTGAGCGACAGGTTGTGG
Organism: Protomyctophum bolini; assembly: GCF_963924005.1. Taxonomy (NCBI): domain Eukaryota; kingdom Metazoa; phylum Chordata; class Actinopteri; order Myctophiformes; family Myctophidae; genus Protomyctophum; species Protomyctophum bolini. The sequence goes on from NC_137880.1 coordinate 33,163,042, forward strand.
CGCACCGAGTTCTTCCAGCCCGTGGGCGCGCTGGCGAAGTAGGGGAAGTGCTCCAGGATCCAGCCGTAGATGTCCTTGACGGGCAGCCGCTTGCTGGGCGCGTCCTCGATGGCCATGAAGATCAGGCAGCTGAAGGAGTAGGGCGGCTTGCGGCTGGCGCCCGCCGCCGGGTCGTAGGGCGAGTGGGCGCCGTCGCCCAGCAGCGGGTCAGGGTCCATGCCGGGAGACCCCGACGAGGAGGAGGGCGAGCGCGGCGGCTGGCCGTCCGCGTCCTGGGGAGGGAGGGGAGGGGAGGGGAGGCAGGGTTGATTTCATCGACTAAAAAATGGTCGTCAACTATACCTTTTTTCACTGATGAAAACTAAATGGAAACTACATGAAAACGAAGCTAAATATACTGACAATTTTGTCAACAAATAAAAAACGGCTATCTGTTATCTGTTACTCAAAGGCTATTAGCTTTCAGGAAGAAACCAAACATACACAGGGAAGACATATTTGAATATTCTAACCACACCTGGGGGTCTAACTCCATAGACACAGAAAAAACAGAAAAAGTACAAAAATCACAACACTACATCTTTAAATGCTGTAAAAACAGCCCACATACCTGCAGCGGCGACACGCTGCGCAGGCCCGAGTGTCCGAAGCTGTTGAGCAGGTCGGTGCTCTCGTGGAGCCAGGAGAGGCTGGTGAGCTCCTCGTCCTCGGCCTTGGAGAAGGAGGCGGAGACGGACAGCGAGAGGTCGGCGCCCTCCGCCTCCGCCTCGGCCTCCGCCGCGTCGCCCTGCTGCCGGTACGGCGGGCTCAGCCGGCCCCGCGACGCGCTCGCTCCGCTGCTGGGGCTCTGGGCCTTCTTACTGGGCGGCATGGTGGGTCCCATCCAGCCCCGGGCGGCGGGCTCACACCTACAGAGGAGAGAGAGAGGAGGAGATGGACAATGAGAAACCTTTATGTTTCTATTGTCTATAGGGCTCACTCCTCCTAATGTACAGAGGAGAGAGAGAGGAGGAGATGGGACGATGAGAAACCTTTATGTTTCTATTGTCTATAGGGCTCACTCCTCCTAATGTACAGAGGAGAGGGAGAGGAGGAGATGGGACGATGAACAACCTTTATGTTTCTATTGTCTATAGGGCTCACTCCTCCTAATGTACAGAGGAGAGAGAGAGGAGGAGATGGGACGATGAGAAACCTTTATGTTTCTATTGTCTATAGGGCTCACTCCTCCTAATGTACAGAGGAGAGGGAGAGGAGGAGATGGGGGGATGAAAAACCTTTGTTTCTATTGTCGGTGCATGGTTCTCAAACTGTTTCATGTTTCAAGGACCACGGAAATTATTATTTTGTAATTGGCCGCCAACCTTCGTCTGAAAATAATGTTGTTTCTGGGACCCCCCCCCCCCCAGAAACGAAGATAGGAGTTAAAAACACTTGCTGTGTACATCTTAGATACAAGGCCCTTCAATGATTTTGGTAGTGTTGAACAGTTTCTCTATTGGTGTTTCAGTCATATGGGGGTAGCTATAACTGTTATTTTTTTACCCAATTCCGTATCTGTAAATATTAAAAAAAAGTTGGGTGATGTTGGAAAAGTATATTTCGCTCTCAGGGAATTAAAATCAGCAAAAATGCTTTGATTATACAAGTCTCTTATCTCACTGATTCCCTTGGTTCTCCAGTTTTCAGATCTAAAATAGTTTTCAGATATATAATTCAAAGATTTGCACCCGTTTTTGCGATTTAAAAACAGTTCAATAGCTAAAGTTTAAAAAAAATGGTTAAAGTCAAGTGGAGAGAGAGAGAGAGAGAGAGAGAGAGAGAGAGAGAGAGAGAGAGAGAGAGAGAGAGAGAGAGAGAGCGCGCACACACAGTCAGGTGGCATCTAGCTATAGCATCAAGCATTGATTGGTGTGGTGAATGTGAAAGGGAGGGTCAGGCAGACAGCAGCATTTTGCGACTGCGTTTCACACCAATTACATTGTGTTTGGAACGAGTCGACAACATTATGTTTTTCCTGCTGGTCTTTCTGGGGGCAAATCACTGTTGAAATCTAGATCTGATGTCTTGTATCTGTATTGGTATTGTATTAGAGACAGTACAGTACAGGCAGTACAATCACAGTTTGGATTCTTATTAGCAGGACCAAGCTGACATTGATATACCATTATGCCATTGTCAACTCACAGCTTTACCATTAATGCCTTTAATCTTTTTGATTTTGTGGTTTAAATGCTCTCCATTCATTAAAACTTAGTGTACCTGAATAATAAAGTAAATCTCTCTAACTCTAAACACATACAAACGTTTAGGATTGAATTTCTTAATGGATCTTTTCACTGCAGGGGCCCATTTTCAGCTAGACTTCCCAAATCAATCCGCGCTTTAATTAAAATGCATTAGAACACAAGGATGACTTAACTGGAATCTCAAGAATGTTTCTGGTCTGTGTAAAAAGTTGACTTTCCTGAAACATTAACACTGCTCTGAAAGTATTAAACGGATGGAATCGAATGGTCGTCCTCCGTGAAAATCAAACAATCCTTTGAGAAAGCGGACAGCAGCAGCAATGTCACCGTGAAGACATTGATGATCATAGCAGACCACCGACATGGTCCCCAATTTCACCTTCTGTGATGAAGCTGACCCCACTCCGGCCCGTCAAACCCCCTGCTGTGACCAAGACCACTTATTTTCCTCTTTCAAAAGAACTACCGAATTGTTATTTCAAGTTCAAGATCAAATTGGTGAACTAAAAAAAGTAAGAAATGTCACGGCCAAGAACAAGAACTCGCACCGGGTTTCCGAGCTTGAACTGGTGGTTGGTAATATGAACACTATCGCACACACTTTTGACTTCAGAAGCATTTCTATTCTAATCACAGCCACCATTAGCCCGACATAAGAGCATGCAGCTCCGAGCTCATTAGGAGCGGCCCGAATCAGTGGGCTGTAGCAGATACTGCTAGAATGTTTTAATTGAGGGGAAATGGGGCTGAGTATCGCGGTGCGATCACACGCCACATGAGCAGCGCTTTGATTGTCTTGAAACAGAAAACCGAGGAAAGGAGCCAAGCAGAGGCTACAGCTAAACGTAATCTCTGCTTCTTGCGCGCACGCGCACGCACACGCACACACACACACACACACACGCTCACACACACACACGCATGCACGCTCACACACAAATAGCCTACAAGAAAGTGTGCGCACAAACAAAAAACACACACAAATACAAACTGGCAGAGATTCATCATGGCACACACACACACACACACACACACACACACACACACACACACACTGCAAGCAGTACCATTAGGTCATGCAGATTAATTCTAGATAATGTTCCGTCCGACCCCAGCATGTGCGTGCGTGTGTGTGCTTGTGCACGTCTCAGTGTGCATGCATGTGTGTGTGAGCGTGTGTGTGAGCGTGTGTGTGTGTGTGTGTGTGTGTGTGTGTGTGTGAGCGTATGTGTGTGTGTGTGTGTGAGCGTATGTGTGTGTGTGAGATCACTCTCTATAATCCAAGGTGATCATGGGCCGATCTGTCCCCTGCTCACTACTCCTGATTGACTGACAGCTGTCACCCCGGCCGACCCGACAGCCCCGCCGCACGACTGTCAGAACCGCCACGACGGCTCCGGATGCCGCGTCCGTACCGTAGCCATGGCAACAGAGGCATAACAACCACCTCTTTCCTGTTTCTTTTATTTGTGTTTGGTTTTTTTTCCTTCGTCTCGGACGTCTTGACGTGCTTCCTTCTTTCACCTCCCTCTCACTCCATCTCCCCCCCCGTCCCACTCTCTCTCTCTTTCCCTCCCCCCCCTCCCTCCCCCTTTCTTTTTTCTTTCTTGAAGCCCTCAATAACTCTCTGCTTAGCGCCGTTTGATAGGCTGTGGGGGGAAGCTAGCGAGGAGCTAAATATAGCCGTCTAATGTATATCTAGTGCTGCTGTTGCTCTGCTGTGTGTGTTGTCTGCAAAGCTCCCGCAGATAGTCAGCAACTCAGCACCACCACCAGCACCTCACCACTCCTCCAGTCCTCACCACCACCACCTCACCACTCCTCCACCACCACCTCCTCCACCACCACCTCCTCACCACTCCTCCAGTCCTCTCAATGGAGACACACCACCAACACCACCTCACCACTCCTCCAGTCCTCACCAACACCACCTCACCACTCCTCCAGTCCTCTCAATGGAGACGCACCACCACTACCACCTCACCACTCCTCCAGTCCTCTCAATGGAGACGCACCACCACTACCACCTCACCACTCCTCCAGTCCTCTCAATGGAGACACACCACCAACACCACCTCACCACTCCTCCAGTCCTCACAATGGAGACACACCAGCAACACACCACTCCTCCAGTCCTCTCAATGGAGACGCACCACCACCACCACCTCACCACTCCTCCAGTCCTCACCACCACCACCTCACCACTCCTCTCAATGGAGACACACCACCAACACCACCTCACCACTCCTCCAGTCCTCACCAACACCACCTCACCACTCCTCCAGTCCTCTCAATGGAGACGCACCACCACTACCACCTCACCACTCCTCCAGTCCTCTCAATGGAGACGCACCACCACTACCACCTCACCACTCCTCCAGTCCTCTCAATGGAGACACACCACCAACACCACCTCACCACTCCTCCAGTCCTCACAATGGAGACACACCAGCAACACACCACTCCTCCAGTCCTCTCAATGGAGACGCACCACCTCACCACTCCTCCAGTCCTCACCACCACCACCTCACCACTCCTCTCAATGGAGACACACCACCAACACCACCTCACCACTCCTCCAGTCCTCTCAATGGAGACACACCACCAACACCACCTCACCACTCCTCCAGTCCTCACCACCACCACCTCACCACTCCTCCAGTCCTCTCAATGGAGACGAGGGCTTTTCATCCTCCTCCTCTCCTCTCTCTCTCTCACGCAGCTTTCTTCTCTTTAGTCTTACTGACAGCGACCCCCCTACCCCCCCCCCCCCCCTATACATACGCACCACGCACGCTCATTTAACAAGCCCGGCTTGTCCAGAGGTACTCCTCCTCCTCCTCCTCCTCCTCCTCCTCCTCGCACCCGTGAAATGTTGACGCTGAGAGTAATTGATTTAAATTGGCCGCGGCGACGATCGCAACGATCGCGCTGCTCCAGAAACGAAACGAAACGGGAGGAGAGCTTGTAATCAAAGGGAACGCAGGAGGAGGAGGAGGAGGGGCTGAGGAGGAGCTGTTTGACAAGCTTGTCGAAATGAGCGTGTGCGTGTGTGTGTGTGTGTGTGTGCGCGAGTGCGCATGTGTCTTTTCATGTATGTGAGTTCAGGCTGTCTATGTTTGTGCAAGTTTGACAGCCATGTCAAACACTCAAGCTTGGAGCAGGGTGTGTGTGTGTGTGTGTGTGTGTGTGTGTGTGTGTGTGTGTGTGTGCGCGCTCGCATGTGTGTGCATATACGTGTGCATCAATGTGCTTAGTGTGTCTGCAATGCATCTCTTTAGTTGTGTGTGTGTGAGTGTGTGTGTGTGTGTGTGTGTGTGTGTGTGGCACTGTGCACGTTTATATAGTTTGTGTGTGTGTTTCTCTAGGGAAGGCTGGACAAGGGCAACAATGTGACTTTGTACCTAGAGGGAGTCCAGCGGTGGGCAGAGATAACCTCCCTCTCTCTCTCTCTCTCTCTCCCTAGTCCCGAACCTCTCTCTCTCTCTCTCTCTCTCTCTCCATCTCTCCCTCCATCTCTCCCTCCATCTCTCTCTCCATCTCTCCCTCTCTCTCTCTCTCCATCTCTCCATCTCTCCCTCTCTCTCTCTCCATTGTTATGTTGCCATGGCGGCAAGGGGACCATGAAACATTACGGCTGACAGTAAAGTCATCTCATTTTACTGTTGCTATGACAACAAACTCCTCACTGTAGGCTGAGGCCAGCGTGAGCTGCAGCCCTTGCCTCGTGCCTGAAGTGTGCGCGCGTTACACGTGTGTGCATGATGCATGTGTGTGTGTGTGTGTGTCTTTGTGTGTGTGTGCGTGTGTGTCTTTGTGTGTGTGCGTGTGTGTGTGTGTGTGTGTCTTTGTGTGTGTGTGTGTGTGTGCGCGCGCGTGTGTGTGCGCGTGTGTGTGTGTGTGCGTGCGTGTGTGTGTCTTTGTGTGTGTGTGTGTGCGTGCGTGTCACTGCATCTCCCATGGGTTCTCATAAAGCTTAACACACTCGCTCGGCTCCAAACAAACTATTTTTTTTTAATACAACTTTTCACAGAGGACCCTCAGGACCCGCGGCTAAAGGACAAGGGCAAATATCACTCAAGTTCAGACTCAATGATGCCTGCTGCACGTGTGTGTGTGTGTGTGTGTGTGTGTGTGTGTGTGTGTGTGTGTGTGTGTGTGTGTGTGTGTGTGCGCGCGTGCACGTGTGCGTACGTGCGACATGGCAACACTGCCTGAAGGAAGCAAACACACACACACACACACACACGGAGCCCCAGTACCTTGGTGGGTAAAAAGGTGGATAGCCAGGATGAGGAGCCGGGAATCGAACCTGGAACCTTCTGGATTCCAAGGCGGCCCCGCTCGGCTCTACCTCCTGACACGCCATGTGGGTGTGGTTAATTCTCATTGAATGCCAGATTAATTTCTCGCTGCGTTCTGCCGCGGCCTTTTCAGAGACCAAAACCCAGAGCTAGTCATACGGAGCGCCATCTAACCTAATCAATAAAAAACCTAAAAACTCATCTAACCTTGGCAGTCTGGGCCATTGGCAAAAAAGTGAAAGAGTTGTGCCAGTGAATGTGGTCCACAGAACTCAATTTTGAGCGTCGCAGTCCCACCGCCTTTCATGACGACGCTAGAACCATTTTCCTTATAGACTTTTCAAAAAGTATTTATTTAAAGACGATTACGCCGCGGACAAAGCCAAACTCGAGTGGTGACACATCATGACAACAAACACAATGTTTTTCGCTGATCAAATAATTTGTAAGAAGAAAAAACAGAACAAAAAGTGTTGTATCCTGCCATGTTTTTCTTCTTCTTACAAATGATTTGATCGGCCCCAAAACATTGTGTTTACTGTCATTGGTCGTCACAACTGGCTTTGTCCGCGGTGTAAACGTCTTTATATAAATAATTGATGAGGAAAATGAACTGGGAATTCACTTCTGGTCCTCGGGAAGGGGGGGGGGTATAGACTGCGAAGCTCACAGAGTTTCTTCATGTTATAGCTGCCATTTTTTTAGCATTAACGGAAGATGTGGACCTGGCTGTTTCAGCTCATGGTGAGCTCATACTTTTGTGCTGCTTGCTGTTTTTATAAATTGTGCATATAGAGGTCTCTGGATCGGGCACGTCTGGGCTATGAGAAATAATGATTTGGCGGAACATTCAGCCCATTCATCCTATAGTGGCAGTTGTGCAGATCAAGCATCTCTCTACTGTATGTGTATACAGTACACTGCAGTGGACATGAGACACCGCTCTCTCTACTGTATGTACAGTACACTGCAGTGGACATGAGACACCGCTCTGACATTATTACCATAGCAGCACTTTACACTGGTCTAAAGTAACTCAGTGCATCTACTCAAGTCAAGTCAAGTACTCTACTTCAGTAGGATTTTGAGGTATGTTTAGACTAACCAGATCAGCCTGCAAGGTCGTCAAGTAGGCTATAACAGTATAGACGTCTACCATACAGTGTGTACCAAAGTACCACATTTTGTACCCGAGTAAAAGTATCAATACTGCAATATAGGAATACTATAGTCTGCTACGAGTAAAAGTCCGGAATTAAAAATGTACTTGAGTGAAAGTGCAAAAGTATTGGTATCAAAATGTAATTAAAGTAACCAAAAGTAGATAGGAGGCCAATTACATATAATCTTGGGGGTCCTTTACATGAAAATGTTTGAGAACCACTGACATTAAAAAACATAGGGTTTTTTCAGAAAACTGCCAGGATTTATAGGAGGCATTTGTAGAATCGTCCTCATGTCTAAATGGGTTAAGTAAATGTACTTAGTTATTTGAATAGCATGGTATTAGCACGGTGGCATACCAAGACACGCCTGTTCTAAGGTCTGTGGGGCACACATACGTAGTTGTCAATCCTGAGCTATACGGAGCTATACAACCTCTGCTTACATTTCTCCAAACCATTACACCACAAAGAAACAATTAAAAGAATTCCAGAGACTGCTCAGCGTAGCTGTAGCGCTGCAGATCTAAGAGCTGGCAGGTGAGCGAGTATGAAGTAGGGCTTATACGTGGCTTATACGTGGTTCACTTTTATTCCATCGTCTTTCCCTGCGTAATATTATGCCAAACCCGCTATTTGTTTTGCGTTTAATTCGCCGTTTTTTTTTAATAACTTAATAGAAATAGCGCCTTTGTCGCGGACCTGGTGACGAGGCCGACGCTTTATGATGACGTAACCGGAAATCAACCAACCGCCACAGCTTGCAAGGGCTTCTGGGAAACTGAGTCTAATGCAAAGTGAACGGCACTTTAGTGTGTGGTTTGAAATGGTCAGGTGTGGCGTTTAGATTAGAGCGAAAGTAACCCGACCCGACCCCGTCGTTGTTGCTGCCCAACGTCCATTCGGTTCAACGGCCCTCGGCCATAGAAATGTTAATGCTAATGTCTGTATGGCTGACGACGGCACGGCCAGCGGGAATCTGCTTAAAAGCACGGATAAATTGCACATTATTTCGGACAAAACTCGCCCTCTGGCGGCAGGCTGTGGACAAGGGCACCTGGGCAAGCTGGACAGGTTTCGTGCAATCGTGATTTGTGTGCGTGGTCATTTCAGAGCATTTGAAAACTCACACAAATGTAGTGCTCAAGTTTCAAGACCCTTGTATTGTGGCCAAAGATTTTAGTTTTTTGTCTTTTTCTTTTATTACTTTGTACTGACAAATAATTGAACATGTTTGTGCTATCTCTATCTCCATTATCACATCAAAGCAAAACCAGTTTTAAGTTTTCAAAAATATATCAGTGAAACTTAGACACTGTATCTGTACTTTTCTTTCAGTTTAAAGTTATTTAGTGAGTGCACTAAATAACTGTGCACACACAGTATACACGGGGGTCACTGGAACAAAATCTTTTGAGATGGGAAGCGAAATACAAATAAATATGCTTTTGGGTGGTCCTTGACATGAAAAGGTTAGGAGGCGAGCACCACTGATAAAGCAGCAATGTATGTTTTCTTTTTCTGATAAGCGAACAGTTTGCAGGTCTCAGCGAGGCAATTGACCCCAGTCACTCTCACCAGCTGACTACAACGCACATTTCTCCCCCTGACCCTGACCTGTTTCCACTCCAGATACCTGCAGCCATACGCCACTACAAGGCAACAATAAATAGTTTGCCATGAACGCGTGACAGGACATCGCCTGCAAACACAGAGCGTTTACATTCCTGTCGCACGCACGCCCTAGCCCACAGCGCATGAGCTCTGCCTCCTGCTATGTCACCAGTCGACTAACAATATAGTGGGAGTTCAAAGCAAGACATTAAAAATAAAAAAAAACACACACCAAGAAGTGTTTTGTTCTTCACACCGTCAAGACACACTGTCAAAAAATAAGAAAGAAGGAGGACACTTTTTCTCGCCGTCTTGAATGTCGCACCTGTCAGGAAAGAGACGACTTCTTCACGGAACATCAGCGTTCTATTGAAGAGTGCATGACGTTCCTTATACTACTGCATGCTATATTAGCTATAATGCGAATCGTTAATGTGAATCCACTGCCCTATCAGCAGTACTCTGATTTACTCTCTCCAGAGAGAACACTCATGAATTCTGCAGCACTTTTAACCCATTCTGACCGGGCACCCATTTTGGTGTTAGCATCATGTTATGCTTTAGCTATTGAAAAATAGCAGATCTACAAGCTCATATCGCGCCACCGAGTGGCGCGATACGAGCTTGTAGGTCTGCTATTTTTGAAAAATCGAAGAACGACTGACATTTTTCTAGAATCTGATCTCAGGTCAGAATGGATTAATCAGACCAGTGTGTGTCCAGTGGAAACCTCGTTATGAATCTGATCTCAGGTCAGAATGGGTTAAGGTTGGGGGAAAAAAGACAATAAAGACGAGGGCGAAAAGCATGGAGAAGGCTGGAAAGGACGCCGCGTAGACCAAAACGAATTAAACGCCGACAGTAGCGAGCCCTGCAGGCTAATCCGCATCACAGGAGAAAAGGCCTTCATTTTGGAGAGTGCCAGACAGTGGCCTCGATGGATGCAAACTCTGACGTCTGCCTCTCGCCTCGAATCACAGTTCTCCACCAAAAACACAATAGACAAAAGTATCTCATTCTGTCCACACTCCAAACGGACTTTGAATTACAAAATAATTATGTCCATAGTCCATACAAAGCCTACATCAACCATTATATCAAATAAAAGAGAACATTATTCCCTTCTCTCTCTCTCTCTTCCCTTTGGCAGTAGAGAGTGACTGAGCTGTTAAAAAATAAGAATCACAGAACCGGGTTCGAACTGGGAACCTTGTGGTTTCCATCCGGTCACTCTACCCCTGAGCCTCTGCCCCGGCTACTTGAGTAAAAGTACACAAGCATTTGCCTCAAAATGTACTGTAAAGTACCAACAGTAAAAGTAATCATTATGCAGAATGTCCCATATTTCAAGTTTTCAAATGTATACAAATCTTTAGAATATAGCTGATCTACAAGATGATATGTATTTGGCTGCTGCCGCCCATCTGAAAATGGTTTGTGCCAGGGGAGAGAAGATGTGTGTTAAAAAAGACTATTAAAAATCTAAAACTTTCAAATAGCACCAGTATAAATGGATAATGTGGTTCAAATGTTTGTGCTGCTGCTGCTGTAAGAGGGACCCCCTGGAACCCCCTCCAAGCACCCCGCTGTGAGAACCACTACATTACACACAACAACAATGGGCATGTGCAAAATTGGTTGTTTATCCCAAACTTCAAACAACAAACAACAATCTTTTGTAGATATTTTTACTTCTTCACCAAGATCTCTGCTTTAAAAAAAATTAAAAAGCAAGTGGATGGTGCAAAAGCCCAAATGTAGAGAGGAACGTTTGATTTGGTAAATATCTGTATCCGTGTGGACAGAGCCTCTACATGTGTCTGTGTCTCACACTGTGTGCGTGTGCGCATGCGTGTGTGTGTGCGCGACACTCTCTCGAGCGGGAATGAACCAGAGCATTTTGATCTAACATGCATGTACAGTACTAGCCCACAGGCTATAATTGACAGCGTAATAATTTCAACATTCAACCTCACCTAATTACTGGTCTCTAAATCAAGCACTGTGTTCATGTAATAATCATCGTTCCCTGCTGCCCGACTGGTTCTATCTGTCACACACACACACGTATGTAAATGTAATATTAGTTGATCACTCAGGCATTCATATCGGTTGTTGCCTGAGGTGACCCGACAGTAGAAATATACAGCCTGGCATGGCCAGAGTAATATCTCACTGCGTAGATATGAGTCTAAATATAATATAATAATAATAATAATAATAATAATAATAATAATAATATAGAGAAATATACAGGCTCATATCTCATTGCGTAGGTATTTGGAAGATTTATTTCCAAGGTGGCGGTTTACAAACAGATTCCAACGTCGCAGCAAAAAGGTCATAATACTAATAATAATAATGGATTGAGTTTTTATTTCATAGCGCTTTTCTATGCACTACGTGCTTACTCAAAGCACTTTACAATGGTCCATGCATTCATTCATACATTGGGAGGTGAAGCGGCGAACAGTCGACGCCAGCGTCCTCACTTCCCACATTCACACACACCAATGATGGCGACCACTGGAGGCAAGGTGGGGTTCAAAGTAAAAAAGTCAAAGTCATACGATTTATCACACACGTTACCGCAATGAAATTTGTTCTCCGCATTGACCCATCTCTTGGAGCGGTGAGCTGCAGCCGTGCCGCGCTCGGGAATCATTTGATTAGTAGATTTGACCCCCCAATCCAACCCTTTGATGCTGAGTGCCAAGCAGGGAGGAATTGGGTCCCATTTTTACAGTCTTTGGTATGACCCGGCCGGGGATCGAACCCGGACATCTAACCACAAAGCCACTGTCTGGTTCAGTGTCTTGCCCAAGGACACAGTCATGGGATCTGATTGATCACACACAACTCCGGGGTGAACGAAATGTGATTCAAAGTGAGCCGAGGAGTGCCAGCCAGAGCAACCTGCCCAGGGATTTATTTTCCAGATTCGTCTGGTTTCCAGGCTCAGAAATATAAGCCCGAGCCTGACCAATCAGCACACAGGCTGCATGGGGCTGGAGCTGTATATCAAACCTAGGGCTAATACGGCAGCTGGCCAACCAATCAGCTGAAACTAAAATGCCACTGTTGAGAGTGTAAAATGAAACCCAAATGCATTCATTGCTTCATTTACAAGAATTCTACAGAAGAGAATGTAGAAGAACTATTATTTTAATCAATGTTTGCCAACAGCATGGAATTGTGTTGTGGGCCTGAGAGGCTATCAAATGTTGATCCGTGGATCAATTGGCATATAAATAATGGTCTTTGATATGGAAATGGTTGAAAACCCACTGTTGTAGAGTAGAGAGTCTGCCCGGCAGCAACGATACAATACAGACATTACACTAGTGTGATTGTTTGCTTTTTACGTCACGGGAGGACATGCTTAATGCAAACATAACAAGTCCATAGACTTGGCTGACATCACGGGGGTATGCTGAAAACGAGGAGAGTGGAGCCGACTAAAGACTGGACTAAAAGACTGCAAGTCCATAGACTTGGCTGACATCACGGGGGTATGCTGAAAACGAGGAGAGTGGATGACATCACGGGGGTATGCTGAAAACGAGGAGAGTGGAGCCGCATGAAGAAGACTAAAAGACTAAAATGTCCATAGACTTGGCTGACACAAACGAAAGTCAGACATTGGAGGGGCCAGCGCTTCTTAATTATTGAATCAATCGAAAAAAATCATCAACAGAATAATTGTTGAAGAAAATAAGTGATCGTTGCAGCCCTCCCACAAGACACACTTCTGCTCACTATAAGTTCAATTCAGTTCCGTACTGATTTGTCGCATGTTTGCCATTACAGCAGACAGCAACTTGGATCCAAAACATCGCCCCAAATTTATGAGATTTTGTTCATCCAGCTTTTCACCACAGTATCAACGCCGTTAATATTCAAACGTAACCGCGGGGAGATGCCTGGGACGTGGTGTCAACACAACACAACACAAAACACAGCCAGGCAGCGCAGGCAGAGCTGCCTGCCTGCCTGGCAGGCAGAGCCGCCTGGCTGCAACACAACACAAAGCCAGCCCAGCGCAGGCAGAGCTGCTCAACACAACACACAGCCAGCGCAGGCAGAGCTGCCTGGCTGCAACACAACACACAGCCAGGGCAGAGCAGGCAGAGCTGCCTGGTGTCAACACAACACACAGCCAGCCCAGTGCAGGCGGAGCTGCCTGGCTGCAACACAACACCCAGCCAGCGCAGGCGGAGCTGCCTGGTGTCAACAAAACACACAGCCAGCGCAGGCAGAGCTGCCTGGTGTCAGCGCAGGCGGAGCTGCCTGGTTTCGACACAACACACAGCCAGCGCAGACGGAGCTGCCTGGCTGCAACACAACACACAGCCAGCGCAGGCGGAGCTGCCTGGCTGGGACTTCATCACGAGGCATGCAGAACTGTGTCGTTGTCAGGCAGAGAGAAACCTCTCATCTCATAATACTGTTTTAAGTTTTTGTGATTTCGAAATAATACAAAAAAAGTCTTCTAAATCCTGACAGTTTTCTGAAATACCTACATGTTTCTATATCAGTGGTGCTCCATATTTCATGTCAAGGACCCCAAAAATTATATGTAATTTGCCACCGACCTGCATCTGAAAATATGCTGTTCCATGAGGGACCCCCACCAGAAGCGAAGATTTGAGTTACAAACGTTCGCTTCTGAAAGAATATACTGCATATTATTCAAGATTTGAGGCACATTCTTCACAAATTAAAACCAAAAGGGGTTCCCGCCCTGAATGGGCCCTACTTAACCCATTCTGACCGGGCACCCATTTTGGTGTTAGCATCATGTTATGCTTATAGCTATTGAAAAATAGCAGATCTACAAGCTCGTAGCGCGCCACCGAGTGGCGCGCTACGAGCTTGTAGGTCTGCTATTTTTTAGAAAAATCGAAGAACGACTGACATTTTTTAGAATCTGATCTCAGGTCAGAATGGGGTTAATCAGACCAGTGTGTGTCCAGTGGAAAACCTCGTATGAATCTGATCTCAGGTCAGAATGGGTTAATCATACTGCAGTGTCGCACAAAAGCATCGAAAGTATACGCACATCCGCAAAGCTGGAAACGTGTGTGCTTCCAATCCGAACATGAATCCTGAAAAGTATATTCTAGTATTCTGAAAGTATATATACAGTAAACTAAGTTTTTGGGGGATTTGGACATATGAGGTTTCCACCCGTCAGAGAGAGAGAGAGCTCTTCAACGCAGCGAGTCTGAACTGGAATAGCATGATGTGTGACGACGTCGTACTGTGTGTGGACCCACCTCCACCATATGGCCCGCAATAACCCAACCCGCGAAAAAAGAAATAAAACAGATAAAAGCTAACAGAGGTACAATAACCCATTTTGGGCGGGAATCCCTTTTGGTGTTTTAAGCATTATGTTATATAGTACTTTATAGCTATTGAAAATAGCAGATCTACAAGCTCATAGCGCGGCACCGAGTGCCGCACTAAGAGCTTGTAGATCTGCTATTTTTGAAAAATCGTGAAAATGTGGCGCAAAACTGTTGAATATATATTCTTTCAGAGCGAAAGTTTTTAACTCAAACTTAACTTTGCTTCTGGGAGAGTCCCTGAAACAACATATTTTCAGATGGGGGGGTCCGCAGCCAATTAAATACAGATAATTCTGGGAGGTCCTTGACGTGAAAAAGGTTGAGCGATATATAAAAAAACATAGGATTTCCAGAAAACTGTCAGGATTTAGAAGACCATTTGTAGTAGATCTGGTCCTCGGGTCGGTCTAAAGGGGATAAAGCAGCAGTCGTACGGTGAGAGATAGCGAGGAGTTGGAATGGCACGGCAGCTGGTAGGAGTTATTGCCGGGCTGGGAGGAGGTGGGAGGGAGGATGAGGTGAAACCGCTGCACGGCTCCTAGCAGGCCGCGGCGATAAAGCACGGACTCACAGGCAGCGAGGCGGAGCTAATCTGGAGTTTTGATGACAAAAGGACGACCTTTACCCCCCAATCCCCCACCCTGGCCCGGCGCATGTGACGGACGGACGGACGGAGGAAGGGAGGAGGAAATATAAAGAAGGAGAAAGTGAGAAGTCTCTCGCAGACGGCAGGGAATATAATAACCCTTTTTTTTGCCACATTATGTCAACACTGGTCGTATAGCAGGCTCAGTGACCCCCCCCCCATTTTTTTCCACTGTGTGAAATGGCTGTATTTCCTGGTTCTCCCGGGCGTTAAATAGCACACGGCTCCACAGGGGTATGTGTGTGTGTGTGTGTGTGTGTGTGTGTGTGGGAGGCAGGGCAGGGCACACGAACCAATCACACTCTATATCAGTCGTTCTCAACCAGTGGTCCTTGAGGGGGTTCCAGGTGTTAAGTTCCCCAGCGAAATGATGGAGAGTTGGTAACCAAATGGACCCTTATAGATCACACACACACAAACACACACACACACACACACACACACACACCAGCAGAGAGAGTTATGGGACAGAGGTCAGGGTCAAGGGTCAGAGTGTCCCAGAGGAGGACTGCCACTGACCTCGCAGTGTGAGATGATACTCTCTGGGCTGCCTAGCAACCGACACGTGCACACACGCACACACGCACACGCACGCACGCACGCACGCACGCAACGCCACTAGAAAGACAAGGGGAGCAGCAATTTACAAGAGTGGTGCTTGCTTGGATAGGTCTGCATTACACAACATCGGCACACAGTGTGAAAGCCGGGCCTTCCGAAAAAAAAAGGGAGGAGAAAAAAAAGGGGGGCTTACTATACTATTATTATCAAATGAAATATTAAACGGGTCCCTGAGGCGGACCGGCAGAGTTTGGATTAACCTAAAAAAAAAGGAAGAAAAAAAAAACCCTGTGGGCTGTAGGGAGTGATATGACACACAGCCGGAAATGAGTGCCAACCACACTGTGTATATATATATATATATATATATATATATATATATATATATATATATACACTATCAAGTCAGATAAAATGCTTATAGCTCCAAGAAGAGTGTTTTTGGTTATTACAGATGAGTGGATTTAAAACTTTTCGCTGACGCACGGATGGATGGATGGATGGATGGATGGATGGATGGATGGGCACATACGCGAATACATGAATACATGAATACATGAATACACGCACAACCTGTATCCATAGACCTGAATCCATATATAGACCTAATGTGTCCACAGACCTGTAACAGACCTGTGTCCATACTAGCGAAAACATCCACTATGCAAGCTCACAGCACGTGAGCCACGAGCTTGTAAATCAGCCGTTTTCAGCATTTTCTTGCAAATCTGCACTTGAACCTCGGCATCCATTTTTAGATTTGGTGTAGATGGGGGGGGGGGGGTCAAGTACACACACAGCCAACTGGGGTCCAATCTGTGTCTGTGTTGAGAAACTACAGTGTTCACGCAGGCAGATACAAAGATATCCCACTGGGGACTACGGATAAGCGGTTGAAGATGAAATAGCCAATCTACAAGCTCACAAGGTGTCGATGTAGATCAGCTGGTTGAACCATTAAAAAAAAATCAAAATAGTAAAAGAAAGGCAAAGTAGTTTAGGGATATTAAGGGGATTAGCGTGGACGAAAATAGACTCCATTATGTCCACAATGCAGCGACATGAAGATACAAAGATACATCTGACGTTTGTAGCTGCTGCAAAGCTACAGGAAAGTTGAGCTGGTTTCAACTTCAGCTACAAAGATACAAAGCTACAAATACGCCATGTAGCTTTTGTATCTTTGAATCTATTGCATTTGCATCCGTGTGTGCCGTGCCTTGCCAGCGCGTGCCCGGGCGGGCGGGCAGGCGGGCAGGCGGGCGGGCACATCCTCTGGGAGCCTCTCTAAACGCAGATAACGCTGCAGACTCTTTGCCTCGTTGCCACGCTAATCATGTCATAACCGGCACCGTTTGCACTTTAGTCGGCCTCTCCATCCATTATACATGCGTTCAATTCACAATACAGTGTATACATATTTAGTATATACAGTGTGAGTGTGTTATACTACACGACAGCCAATCAGAGAGTGTTTAGCATGTAGTGTACACAGACCACAGCATGGTTTAGTAAAACCTCCACTCACGGCCCTGTAGTCTATTCTACACAGTAAAATGAACACTGTTTGAAATATTTCATTCTGTAATGGCACTCAAAATGAAATTGTATTCATGGTTGCGATGTTATATTTATTAATCACTTGTTAGTCTTGTAAAATGTATTCATATGATGTAATGTATTTTATGTGTGGACCCCAGGAAGAGTAGCTTCTACTAATGTAGTAGCTATAATGGGGATCCAAATAAACAAATAAAATAGCAGAATCACAGCTGTGTGTGTGTGTGTGTGTGTGTGTGTGTGTGTGTGTGTGTGTACTGTACTGTACTGTACTGTACTGTACTGTACTGTACTGTACTGTACTATAGTTATAGTGGTCGGTGTGAAGCTCAACAGCTGTACTATAGCCCTTTAGGCTGCTCAACAGTGCCACTTTATTTCACCCAGCGGTATTGCAGCCGTCCGTATTAACACAGGCATAAATGCATAGGGAGAGACACACACAGCTGTTCATTGGAGCGGTTAAGCACCCCTCAAAAATCCTCAGCTTAGTCCATGAAGACGTGATATTGAAGCAGTGGTCTTTTCACGTTTTTACTTCTTGTGTGAAACTGGACAGTGGTGGAAAGAAGTATTCAATACTGCAATGTAGATACTAGAACTACTCCATACAAATGTATTGACATCCAAATGTACTTGCTATGCTAAATGTCCCATCAATTCACCCATTCACACACACACACACACATTCATTCACCAATGGCAGCGGAAACCATGCAAGGCACCAGCCAGCACATCAGGAGCAATTTTGGGTTCAGTGTCTTGCTCAAGAACACTTCGACACTAACTCTGGGGGAGCCCGGGTTCGAACAGGCAACCTTGTGGTTACCATCCAGCCACTCTACCCCTGAGCCACCGCCGGCCTGAACGTACATGGAAGGATGTCTTGGTCTGTCTGTGTCATGTCTTTCCCTCCCTCATGGAAGGATGTCTTGGTCTGTCTGTGTCATGTCTTTCCCTCCCTCGTGGAAGGATGTCTTGGTCTGTCTGTGTCATGTCTCTCCCTCCCTCATGGAAGGATGTCTTGGTCTGTCTGTGTCATGTCTCTCCCTCCCTCATGGGAGGATGTCTTGGTCTGTCTGTGTCATGTCTCTCCATTCCCTCATGGGAGGATGTCTTTGTCTCTGTCTGTGTCATGTCTCTCCCTCCCTCATGGGAGGATGTCTTGGTCTGTCTGTGTCATGTCTCTCCATTCCCTCATGGGAGGATGTCTTTGTCTCTGTCTGTGTCATGTCTTTCCCTCCCTCGTGGAAGGATGTCTTCGTCTGTCCTTGTCATGTCTCTCTCTCCCTCTGCTCTGCTCTGACAGGCTGACATCCGGCTACAGCAACATCTCATTGAGACCTGAGACCACATTCTACAAATGTCTTCTAAATCATGACAGTTTTATGAAGAACCTTATATATTCAAGGTTTTGCACATGTTTTCACGATTTAAAAAAAAAATAGCAGATATGCAGGCTCATAGCGCGGCACTCGGTGGTGCGCTATGAGCTTGTAGATCTGCTATTTTTCAAAAGCTAAAACGTTAAAACAAATGGTTCAAGTGCTTAAAATAAAGAGAATCAAGTGCAATAACTCCCAAAGTGGATGAAATGAAACGTTATTACAGCACAACGAAGATTATTGAGGCTATTGTTCATAACGGCAATATTATCTCCTTCTTCCGCCCTCTTTGCACTACAATCTGCAATCACAGCACATTTTACACATAACTTTAAAATGAAAAGTCGAATAAAAACTCAAATATAGTGCACACCGTGTGCGATGCAACGAAATCAAATATTGCCGGAAAATGGCATACACGCACGCACAATCGCACATGCACTTGCATGCATGCACGCACACGCAAACGTGCACATGTCATGCACGCACACACACTCAAACTTCCCCATGATTCATCAGCAGACTGTGTTCAGGAAGGTACAGTCAGTCTCACAGGACTATGCGTACATGTGTGTGCGCACACACACGCACGCACGCACACACACACACACACACACACACACACACAGTAGGTTTGAAGGCTCCTCCTGGCTGTGTGTTGTTGAAGGAAGCCCTCTGTCTGCTCCTGATGAGCAGCCGTGCACGTTACATGGTGTGTGTGTGTGTGTGTGCGTGTGTGTGTGTGTGTGTGTGTGTGTGTGTGTGTGTGTGTGTGTGTGTGTGTGTGTGTGCGCGACGTGCGTGCATGCGTTGGTTAGCGACGTGCACCGTCACAATTAGCACACTTAGCACACATAATCAGAACACTGTTGCTGCTGGGCAAAAACCTTGTATGTCCATGTTTAATTTAAAATGTATTTTCTATTTCTTTTTTGTGAATGAATGTCCTCCTACTTTATTGTCTAACAGTGTCTTACTAGTGACTTACGCCTGATTTGTGTGTGAAAGTTTTCTATTGACAAAAAAATGACTACATTGGATCCATTGGATGCAGGTAATTTTGAACACATTCCGTGCATTAGTTAGTTAGCCTAATTAACATGTCACACTCACTGCCGGTGTCAAAGCGTCGTAATTCAACCTCCTTATGATGAAAATCTGCTTGAAAATAGTCCCATTTTGAGCCGACACATTGAGCCACTTCCGCGATCCGAATCACAGACAAAGAGCAAAGCGGGCTAAGATCGTCCATAATACCCCCACGTTCACTTTGTATTGGACTCAGTTTCCCAGATTTCAGCTCTGATATTTATTTCAGACATGCTCTAGTAGTGTGCCTGTGCTATTAACTCATTTTGGATAAAAAAAATAAGTCAAATCTGGTCTGTGCCTGTGCTGTGGCGGTGTGTGTGCGTGCATGCGTGCGTGCGTGCGTGCGTGCATGCGTGCGTGCGTGCGTGCGTGCGTGCGTGCGTACGTGCGTGCGTGCGTGCGTGCGTGCGTGCGTGCATGCGTGCGTGCATGCGTGCGTGCATGCGTGCATGCGTGCGTGCGTGCGTGCGTAGGGGTAAATGTGAAGTGCCTTGTAAAGTGTAGAGTGTTCAGCGGTACAGAACGGCTGTGTGTCGTGGTCCATGGATGGCTGACCTGATGACCTGATGGGGGTCTTTATGCAGCTCGGAGGTCTCTCAGTGGCTCACCTTATAAACTGGACGTCTGTACGACTGTATGTGCAAATTGTTAATAAAGTATATTCAATCGATCCAAAGGGCAAAACATGGACGTCAGGTTGCAGACCGATGGCCCTAACGATCACGATGACGCCAATGGGGGGGGGCTCAGCGGACTGACATCATGCTTCCTTCCTTCTATGAATGAGGAGTCTCTCTCCCCACCTCTCTCTCTTTCTCTCTCCCCCACCTCTCTCTCTTTCTCTCTCTCCCCCACCTCTCTCTCTCGTGCCGTCTCACCTTCCCCCTAAAGGCCCACTTGTCTTTTGTCTTTGACAGAGAGCAGATCCCTGTTGGCGCTCTGTGCTCTTTTGGTAACACTATGTGGGAAAACAGTTGGGGAGAGAGAGAGAGAGGGGGGGGGGGGGGGGAGAGAGAGAGGGGGGGAGAGAGAGAGAGAGAGAGAGAGAGAGAGAGGGGGGGGAGAGAGAGGGGGAGAAAACAGTTGGGGGAGAGAGAGAGAGAGAGAGAGAGAGAGAGAGAGAGAGAGAGAGAGAGAGGGGTGGGGGGTGTTGGGTTGCAAGGCCACATCAACATGAAGAGCAGAGCTGCCTGCACAGTTTAAACACAACACTGTGTATGATATGGATAGAGAGAGACAGACAGAGGAAGAGAGGGAGACATTTTGAGATTGTGTGCATGCGTGCGTGTTATGTGTGTGCGTGCGTGTTATGTGTGTGCGTGCGTGTTATGTGTGTGCGTGCGTGTTATGTGTGTGCGTGTGTGTTATGTGTGTGCGTGCGTGTTATGTGTGTGCGTGCGTGTTATGTGTGTGCGTGCGTGTTATGTGTGTGCGTGTGTGTTATGTGTGTGCGTGTTATGTGTGTGCGTGTGTGCCAGAGAGATAGAGAACGACAGAAGGAGGGAAAGAATAGGGACAGAAGAAAGAAAGAAAGAGAGAGAGGGCGAGAGTTTAGATGGAGCTTTAGAAGGCTTTGTAATGCTGAACACTTTTGAGCTGGATGTAAAACAGGCCACTCTCTCTCTCTGCATCTCTCTCTCTCTCTCTCTCTCTCCCTCTCTGCATCTCTCATCTCTCTCTCTCTGCATCTCTCTCTCCCTCTCTCTCTCTCTCTCTCTCTCTCAACCCCTCTCATTCCCTCTGGCTGCAGCACTTATCTTTAACAAACAGCAGCTCAGGCACTCACTCGCTGGCCGACAGTTTGTCCCGACAACAAAAAACCATGGCAACAACAACCAGCGAGAGGGGCCTGTTCCTGTTCCAAAGGTCCCCCCCTTCTCTCTCTCTCTCTCTCCCTTCCCCTCTTTATCTCTCGTTCTCTCTCTCTCTCTCTCTCCCTTCCCCTCGTTCTCTCTCTCTCTCTCTCTCTACACGCTCATGCAAAAGACGCTCACAGGTTTTTTTTCCGTCCGGACACGGCGGACTGGAATGGCTGCATGAGCAGGATGACCTCAACACACATTTCCCTGCCCGTGATCTGAGCCGTTTGGATTTGGAAGAGGATACCGCGAGCGTGGCGTCATCGCCTGGAACCCAGAAGGTGCCAGATATATAGATAGATGGATAGATGGATAGATGGATAGATGGATAGATGGATAGATGGATAGATGGATAGATGGATAGATGGATAGATGGATAGATGGATAGATGGATAGATAGATAGATAGATAGATAGATCAGGGCTCCTGCGATTTTAACCCCATTCAGGACGTCGGGAACCCCTTTTGGTGTTTTAACCATTATTTTAAACGTTATGCTATATTGAAAAATCTCGTAGATCTGCTATTTGTGGCACAAATCTTTGAATATACATATATATTCTTTCAGTTTTTCACTCAAATCTTTGCTTCTGGGAGGAGGTGCCTGGAACAACATGTTTTCAGATGGGGTGCGTCGGCGGCCAATTACTAACTAAAACAAATGTTTGGGGTTCTTTACTGTCATGATTTAGAAGACATCTGTAGAATCTGTTCTCATGGTCTTAATGGGTTAAAGGAATATACAGATCACCCCCCCACCCTACCAAAACAATTATCAATTCCTCTATGAATCACTCATGTCGGTATGAGGTGAGTAATTGCTATGGGGGAGGGGGGGGGGGGGGGTTATTTTATGGAACAAACGGCAGTCGGCCGATTGAGCAAAGAAGCCAGAAATAAACGGTGACACCTCCAGTTAGCTCTGCTAGGACATGAGAAACTACATAGGAATTTAAATAGTAGGGAAGAGAGAGAGAGAGAGAGAGAGAGAGAGAGAGAGAGAGAGAGAGAGAGAGGTTTGGAAGGAGGAGTGGAGAGAGGAACACAGCACACCGTGCTGTGGATCTTTAAGCATGCTTTTTGAGCGGTGCCTAACCGCTACAATAAGTGTCTGTCTGTCTG
Organism: Protomyctophum bolini; assembly: GCF_963924005.1. Classification (NCBI taxonomy): domain Eukaryota; kingdom Metazoa; phylum Chordata; class Actinopteri; order Myctophiformes; family Myctophidae; genus Protomyctophum; species Protomyctophum bolini. The sequence continues at coordinate 33,185,951 of NC_137880.1, forward strand.
TCTGTCTGTCTAGGGTGTGGACGGGGTATGTATTCCTGACTTACATTGTTCCCAATTCCAACTTTCATGCATCATTCCCAAGTAGGGTGGTGCCAGACATTTCTCAACAATTTGATAATGTCTTTGACACTATAATGATTCTTGGAGATTTTAATGATGACCTCTGCCATGGAAAAAATGAAGGCATAATGACCTTCATGTCCGGATTAGGCTTTAAACAATTAGTCACGAATCCAACTACGCAGTATACTTGCGCTCTCTCCTCTGCGCACAAGTAGGCCATGTATGGCCTACTTGTGCGCAACGCGCAAGTTGGCACTCGACAGAGTGCAGTTCTAGTAGGCTAACTATTACTGCAGCCAGGCAGGAGAGCGTGATGTTGAGCAGCCTACCCTGCACCACTCAGTTCACACGGGTGTGATTTTTACATTCTCCCAAGCTGAATGAACACAGTGTAGTTCAGTAATGAACACAGTACAGTATCACAGTGTAGTTCAGTAATGAACACAGTACAGTATTATACAGTGTAGTTCAGTAGCCAACAGAATGATAGTGAACACATTATTCATTACAGTGTAGTTCAGTAGCCAAGAATGCTCAGTGCCGATAATGCCCACATCACTGTTCGCTGATGATACAACTCTGCTTGCATCCCTCCTTCGTCAAACAACTCCCCCCCCCCCCCTCTACTTCTCTCTCCCTCTCTCTCCTCCGTAAGCTCTTTCTATTCACCAAGAAAGAGAAAGAGAGAACTCCCTCTACACTTCTTCTTTCATCCCCTCGCCGTACCGGCCTCCTCTTTTGAATCACCGGATGGAAAGAATGGGGGGACGAACGAGAGCCGCATGAGAGGGAGAACAAAGGTGAATGAGAGAATGATAGAGAGAGATGGAGAGAGAGAGAGAGGGAGAGAGAGAGAGAGAGAGAGAGAGAGAGATGCTCGGGGGGGAGAGACGCGTCCAGAAGTAGAGACAAAAAAGCACTTCCTCTTTCAATGAAACCCAGTGATGTAAAATAGGTTTTCAATGTAACGTTTTTTTTAAGATGGGTCCCAGGGGCACTTTATATATGAGTCCCACTTCCACGACGTTCAGAGTACAGTACTGAGTACAGTATTGCATCCGGCCATAGGACCCCCGGAGCGTGACATCTTATTTAGTGAGTCTAAAGGACGCAAGGACGTCACTGGAAACCGTTTCTGCACCAAATCACAAAGTTTTAAATTCCCTGCAGTAAATAATTAAAGCTCAACTGTTTGTTGTAGCCAAGTAGGAACTCATTAACCCATTCTGACCTGAGATCAGATTCATACGAGGTTTCCACTGGACACACACTGGTCTGATGAACCCATTCTGACCCGAGATCAGATTCTAAAAAATGTCAGTCGTTCTTCGATTTTTCAAAAATAGCAGACCTACAAGCTCGTAGCGCGCCACTCGGTGGCGCGCTATGAGCTTGTAGATCTGCTATTTTTCAATAGCTAAAGCATAACATGATGCACCAAAATGGGTTCCCGTTCAGAATGGGTTAAAGCTCAACTGTTTGTTTTAGCCAAGTAGGAACTCATTAAGTCAAATGATGAGAGATGAAACTTCTAATTAAAAATGAATATTTAGGATTTATCCCATGAGAAAGTATCTTAACAAGTGTATAGATAATGCTTTGAGACAGCCTCCAGAGTACAGATACCGTACACATTTAGCTGTGAATCGATTCAGTCCCTCCTCCTCATTAACATCACATACATATGAAAGATATGATTTTAATCCGATCTATAAATACATATATGTATCAGATCTGTCACCTCCACCACAATGAGAGAAGTTGAAATATGGGTATTACATCAAAACAGCCACCCTGCACACAGACAGAGTGAAACTACAGAGAACAGCCACCCTGCACACAGACAGAGTGAAACTCAGAGAACAGTCCCGTTAAATGGTAAATGGTAAATGCTGCATTTATATAGCGCCTTTATGCAAGGCGCTTTACATAGATTGTGCATTACATTCACCCATTCACACACACATTCATACACAGATGGCGGTGGAAACCATGCAAGACACCAACCAGCACATCATGAGCAATTAGGGGTTCAGTGTCTTGCTCAAGGACACTTCGACACTAACTCTGGGGGAGCCCGGGATCGAACTGGCAACCTTGCGGTTACCATCCAGCCACTCTACCCCTAGCCTCGGTCCCAGGCTTACTTATCTGAGAAAAGAAAAGCCTGGTCACAACCTAAGGCAGAGAAGCTATCGGCGGATGTATCCTCCGGAATATCCGTCAGATGTATTACTATTTCCCCCGGATACGATATTTTCCCAACGTAATTTCCTTCGGCGATACTTCCGCTAAAATCCCGCACTTCCGCTGATAGTGTTTTAAGCGTAGGTGTTGCCCAGGGTGCTCTACCCCTGAGCCACCGCCGTTGCACACAGACAGAGAGTGGGATGATGATGATGCAATGGATCCGCGCTGGAGAAGACGGAAAGACGAGAGAAAAGCAGAAGAGGAGAATATTTGCCTTGTAGGGAAATCATTTTCTCACTTCTTTTTTAACCCACACATTGGCACCGAAATACAGACACAAACGCACGCAGAGTTTCGTCGATGTCGATGGGCAGAAACCTCTTATCTCTCCATATTCCAACTTTTTGTGTTTCTTTCGTAAATTAACTCCCTATACTGCTGCACATTACAGCTTAGTTTACACACATCAAAAGCAACAGGTCTGCAGGCTCTACGCGGCGTGTTTCGAGCTTGTATAGATCTGCTATACTTTTGCTGCTTTCGAATTTGAACCCTAAAAAAGTAACAGTTTTGGACATGATTATGTCCTCATATCTTTATGAGGTGTCCACAAAAGTGGAAAAGGTGGTGGAGTGAGGGCTACGTACCTCAGGGGCTCGGTGCTCTGGCTCAAGGGCGCTTCGGCCTTACCCCGGGAGGTGACCTGACGTCGTGTACTATTAACTGATTAGCTGCACCTGGCCTACAGGGCACTGCTCCAATGGATCAGTGCTCTGTATAGGGCAGGTGCAGCTAATCAGTTAATGGTACACCTCAGTAATGGGTGCCCATGCAGGGCAGGCACCCCTCTGAGGTGTCTTCTATACTCCATCCATGTACTGTGGCGTACTGTGATTCCCAAACTGTGACCTCTGAGTGAACTCTGGCGTTAGCCTGGCATGGCCAATTAGTCTGGAACGTCGGTGTGGAAGATCCATTTCCAAGGGACAGTTATACAAAGAGACAGCAAGTAAGGCTCACTTTGAATAGTGGGCTCTGAGTGGTCGCCCACGTGCAACTCTGGGTTGAGCGAAATGTAATTCAAACTGACTGAGGAGTGCCAGGTCAATATCTGCCCATGCAGGGCATTTCTCTTCCTGTGGCAGTCTGGCGGATTCGTCTGATTTCCAGGGTACCCTGACCTCCCTATTCTGGGGGAATATTCATCTAACAATAAATGTGCCACATCTCTGTCTGTGTGCATGTGCGTGTGTGTGTGCGTGCGTGTGTGCATGGTTGTAATGCACGTAAGTCGAGAACCGTTTGCCCCGCAGACTTCAAATTCGACACAAGCGTTCCACTCCCCCGCAGGGAGCGCAGTGCCCGGTATCGGGCCCGGTTGTCCAGAACCACCACAAAAGGCTCTGGTCAGACTCTGCCAGTGGGCCTAATGAGCTCAAGTCCGCTCACCTGTGCAATTTCCAGCCTCTGCCTCAGCCAATTGATTGCCATGGCAATCAATTACTTAACCAGTCCACTTTTCACAGTCAGTTGGCACTCTTCAGACACAGACAGATACAGAGATCTCCATGTGGGACATAAACAGTTCAAATGGGTGCTATGCTATGACAACGGGTATTGCATACTACAGAGATCTCCATATACAGTATGGGCACAAAAGGGACACAGACAGATAGTTTAAATGGGTGGTATATGACAACGGGTATTATTAGGTTGCCAAGTTGCAAGTAAACCGTGTTGTGAGATTGAGATTTGGTTGTGGAGACGGGGACAACTAGATCCATTCTTTCTTTGCATTTTTTCAACACGAATCAACGGGCGTGTTCTCTCCTCCGCGTGTGTCATCAGTGTGCACGCCTTAGGCGGGGTTGGCCAAAGGGCCTTTCTTTCTGTGTGGAGTTTGCATGTTCTCCCTGTGTCCCCTAGGCTATAGGTACCCTCACAAAAAGCATGCAGTAATCTTATCCTGGTCTCTAAACTATTGTCTATGGAGTAAATGAAAGCCAAGGGAGATAAACTATAGTGGAAGATAACCAGGGGCTACTGGAACGGCTGTTCAAAGTGTGGGGACACCGGTCACCTTTACAACAGCACGGATGCACAGTAAACCCCCAGAGTGTTAGCTTAACTGCGAGAGCATGCAAATGAAACCAAACAGACGCTTAATATGCCCAGCGGTGGGATATGTCCACGCATGTCGGCGCATGTCGACCGCAGGTGGATTCAATTCAAAAGGAGCACAGTGATTGTGCTCCTTTGTACGGGTCCGTTTTGGTTTCATTTGTAAACTATCAAAGTTGAATTAACACTCGGGAGTTACTTTGCGGTGTACTTTGATGATTGCATAACGCACAGCTTTGCTTCAGACAGGCCTATGCGTGACTCAGTCATGTGTTTCTATCGCTCGCACGCACGCACGCACGGGCGCACACGCACACACACACACACACACACACACACACACACACACACACACACACTCTGAAGTAAATCTGTCTGGACCTCCTGTTGAACATCTGCACTGTGGCTCTCTTCATGCTGTCTCTGTGACTTCAGTCTGCTGCTACAACGGGAGGCTCGCAAACGTTACCGTCCACGTCGGGCGGAAACCTCTTATCTCCATTATGTTTTTGGTCTATTTTCATAAATCAACGCCTCCACTTGACCATATTACTGCAGCCTCACCCAAAAGCAGCAAAGTATAGCAGATCTCTGCGCCGCGTTGCGAGCATGTAGAGCTGCTACTTTTGAATTTGAATCCTGGAAAGTAACGGTTTTGGACATGTGCGCTTTCCGCCTGACAGAGAAGATTAGATTTAGCACAGAATTCTACAACTGTCAGTGTCTATACTGTAGTAGTGTAGAATAGATGGAGACAGTACAAACCTATGATCTGAATACGTGTTCTTATACATCCTCTCATTGGACTAACGTCACTATACAACAGTGAAATTAACCACTTTCAATCTGGTTTCTCTATTCCGAGTTTGCCATTTCAAACATACTGTAGCCAACCGACAACAAGCTATAGATCAGCTTTTTTGTCTATTTATGTATGTATGAAATAGGAACCGTTCTTCATTAACACGGCAAAACCAGCCAATCTACAAGCTCACAATGTGTCACATGGTGACACACACACGTGAGCGTGTAGATCGGCCTTTTTCGCTACCAAAAAAAAAAGGAAATAAAATAAATAAGGTTTTGCCTATAGGACACGTGGTGGACAACATTCAGAGAATAGCACATTGAAGTTCAATGGAGAATGCTCTGTTGGGTTTGTCACGCTATACAATGCCATGCCCAAAATAAGTACGCTAAGTGTTGTGCACGGAGTGCCATGAGCACAAGTTCACTCAGGATAATATTTGCTGTGTCTGGAGACCGGCCTCTGCAGCTCCATTGCTTCTATTCTCAACCAATCTCATACACCAGCGATCCCCAAATGTTTTCATGTCGAGCAACAACCCCCCAAAAAAAAAGAATTACGTCGGGAACAGCATTTGAAAGGACTTTGTGCCAGTGGGACGCTCCATAAGAGAACATTTCACAGCATTTTAAATAGCATATCAAGTGAGCTATTGGTAAGGTTGGCTACTTTCTATAGCGCTGGAAGGCAAACTGAGGACTTGAGGCCAAGGGACTGTGTTTGACTCACACCACCACCACCACCACCACCTGTTGTTTTGAATCTGCACCCACCGATTAAAGCTAAATAAAAATCTAGACATATGTTCCTGCTGTTCTACTGTCCTTCCAGCCTCGGTGGTACCCAGGCTTTCATTTTCTAGACCAGAAAGCACGCTGGCTAGGCCAGGCTAAACTGTACATCCAGCCAACCCGGGAAGAAATTGCAGTGCGAGGCTTTGCTTTTATGAAATAATCTGAGAGCGTTTGGGTTTCATTTAGGATGCCTCTGACAACACAGGCATTCTGTTGATGATCAATTCAAATTTCAAACAGATTTTAATCTATTCCACATTATGTTATTGTGTGTTTTAATGACTCAAACATAAACATTGATGACCAAAGTGAGGACGCAAATTGTGATAGGCCAGAATGAGATGATGTATGATGATAAGAGCGCCCCTCACTTCACATAAGTTCACACGGGTCAATTTGATCCTATTAACGATGAAATGATTAATCAATTAATCTGACCCATGCCTAGTTTGCAGTGTACTTTATTTCAGACAGCTATAGTGACTCGTCATGTCTCTCTCTCTCTCTCTCTCTCTCTCTCCCTAATTTGATGAGCGGCGGCGGTGTCAAACAGACTCAAACAGTCTTCCTGCTGACCGATGACCCGGTCATCCAGTTATTGGTTTAGGAATGCCACAAAAACAACACAACAAATGACTCCAGTCATTATATATCAGCTTGCATTCCACTCTCCTGCATATTTGGGGCTTTCTGTATAGTGGCGTTTGCAGTAGCTAGTCACCGTGCGCTGGGGGACAGGAGAGCGCTAAACGTCTTTGTAGACTGGCCATTTTAACTATTCAAAAATGTTTAGAAAAATAGTAAAAAAAAAAAAAAGGCAAAGAAGTTTAGGGATAAGGGATAAGCAGTGACGAGCCCTTATAGTGTCCCATTGGCCGTATAGTGCTAGACTCCCATTGGATTAGAGGGCAGCCAATAATAAATGTCTTGCCACTAGACCACGTGACCAGAGTAGAAAGTCTGATCATTGACCAGCTCTGCATGCAAGCTGATACAAATCGCCATTGAACTACTCCTTTAAAGAGACTTGTATAGAATCCAAATGAGTGGAACCAGTAGTGAGAACTTGACTCCATCTGCTTTCATGTATAGGCTACACTAATGGAGGGATTCAGATTCAGAATGCCTCCTATAGTTTGTCATTAGGGGAGAGATTCAGCCTGTTCTATCTGCTTTTCAGCACACCTTTTCAGAGCACATCCATTCACCTGCCAATCCAAATGAATGCATTGCTCATTTCATATTCATTCAAATATTTAAATTCAATTGGTGAGTTGTCCTGACTGACTATACTCCAGGTTTTGCAGCGCATACCACACACACACACACACACACACACACACACACACACACACACACACACACACACACACACACACACACACACACACACACACACACACACACACACACACACACACACACACACACACACACACACACACACACACACACACACACACACACACACACACACACACACACACACACACACGTGCAGGCACGAACCCCCATAGTCAGCAAGTCTGGATGCAGCTGGTGAATATTCAACCCCACTCTCTCTCTCTCCCCCCTCTCTCTCCCCCCTCTCCCTCCCTCCCTCTCATATACATAATGCTTAGAGAGCTAACCCCTGTGGCGTGCACATAAAGCTCTCTCCTATATAAAACAAAAGGCACCTTGCATTATTGTGTGTGTGTGCAGTTGTTATAATTGTACCGAATTATTCTCAGCACTATTTTTTTGAAACGGTCTCAATTGTTTGTTTGTTTGTTTGTTGGTTTTGTTTCCGGCCCTGTCTTTGTTGTCGACCGTGATGTAGAGAAGCTTGAAACCCGCGCGGGGGGATTTCACCGCCTCTGATGCTTGTTTAACGGGACACTTATGTTAATGACGTTTAGAAGATTTAGAACACTTTCCTGAATCCTGGGGGTCTTCATGTGTGTGTATGTGGTTTTAGATTTTAGCAGTGAGCCCAGCATAGACATATTTAACCCATTCTGAACGGGAACCCATTTTGGTATTAGCATCATGTTATGCTTTAGCTATTGAAAAATAGCAGATCTACAAGCTCGTAGCGCGCCACCGAGTGGCGCGCTACGAGCTTGTAGGTCTGCTATTTTTGAAAAAATCGAAGAACGACTGACATTTTTAGAATCTGATCTCAGGTCAGAATGGGTTAATCAGACCAGTGTGTGTCCAGTGGAAACCTCGTATGAATCTGATCTCAGGTCAGAATGGGATAAAGATATAGACGCCCCGGAGCGTATATGTGCTCATTAAGGGAGGGCAAAAGATTCCCGAGGTTCCTTGCGAAGCCCCGCGGAAGCATGAGTCAGAGTGTGTGTCACAGAGCACAAGTCCCGGAAAAGATGCGCTGTGATTGGCCAGTAGTCACTTGAGTGGCAGCGTGACGTAGTGTAAATTCTCCCGCCCTCCCGTCAACACACATGGCTCCAACGAACTGCAGCAGCCAATGAGGCATCTATTGAGCCCAGTGTCTCTGACGTCATGGACACTGCATGGGCTCACTTCCTTCCTGGACTACAATTCCCAAAATGCTTTGGTGCACTGCTCCTCCTTGTGGATATAGGGGGACTGGGAGGGCTGTCTTACTGAGAGGAAATGTAGTCCAGGAAGTAAGTGACCCCAGTGTCCATGACATCAGAGACACTATAGGCTCACTGCTCAAATCTAAAATATCTAAAACCACATAGTTACACACATAGGAAAGTGTTCCAAATCTTCTAAACGTCATTGACATTTTTTTATTTGCAAAAAGGGTGAAGTCTCCCTTTAATGAGACAATGGTCTCTCTCTCTCTCTCTCTCTCTCACTTGCTACACCCTCGCTCTCCACGTTGCTCTCATGTATTACAGTCCCCTCTCTCTCTCTCTCTCTCTCTCCGTCTCTCTCTCTCCCCATGTCTCCCTCTATGTCTCTCTCTCATTACGGGTCTCTCGTCTGATAGCCCTTCATAGAACACTTAATCATCACAACGAGAGCTCATCCCTCTCTTAACGAATCACCTCGAGGGACCGGGCGGTGCCCCCCCCCCCACCCATAACCTATGTCATTAACTGCTCTCCGTGTCATTGGCTCGCTTGAGAGCGAAAAGGCAAAAAAAAGGGGGCCCGCCCCCCACCCCCCCCCCGACGACTTGACAGACGGCACAGCGGGATGGGGGGGGGGGGGGGGGGGGGCGGAGGGGGGAGCGTGCGGGTCGGACGCGCCAAGGACGCTGCACTCACGTGCACATGCACACACACACGCACACACACACAGGTAACACACTCACACACTGTAGAGGCTTTTGCCATTAAGCAAAGTGGAAGAGCAGAGTGTTTTGCAGGCAACAGAAGCATGAATGAGCCTGTTGAACAGTGTGTGTGTGTGTGTGTGTGTGTGTGTGTGTGTGTGTGTGTGTGCGTGTGTGTGTGTGGTGGGGAGATCTGAGATCTGAAAAGCAGCATTTTATACATCAATGAACCTAGAGAGAGAGGCTGTTCATTTGACTCTGAGCCGTGGTGGTTGGTGAGGGACCATTTTGGACTCTCAGAGTTACAGTCGAAGGTTCATGAGATTATTACGTTTCTAGACTATTCAGCGTAGGGACGTTGTGATGAACGTTGTCTTCCTTCCCACTGGCGTCTCAACAAAGAGGACTCAGTGCCGAGCCGAGCTGCTATCGGGACTATAGGGAGGGACTATGGAGGAGGAGAGATCCAGTAGAACTAAAAGACAAGTCATTTTATGCTCGGTTGCACTATGAAAATAGCAGATCTGATTCTACAACCTCTGCTATTTTCAGAGTGCAACGGAGTGTAAAATCAGGGCATTACGACACCATCAACGCCCACCAAAACACATTTTAGTCGACAAAATCAACTGCAGATTTAGTCGACTAAAACTGGACTAAATATGACTATGCGAGCATGGGCACACAGTGCACACGGTGCACGTGCACGCGCGCGCACACACACACACACACACACACACACACACAGATGATAGGGGGAAATCACAGCTGTTCCCAGTTGCTAATGCTGTGCTGCAGTGCAGGCTCATAGCTGTGGACTCGGGTGACACACGCGCGCGCCACGGGCGGACGGGCGGACGGGCGGACGGTCGGTCACCACTCAGGAACAGTGACACCACAACTTGGCACGGGTCAGAAAGGTCAAAGGGGGGGTACGGTGGCCAAGTTGCCCGGCAACGAGCACATTATTACACATGCTATTTACGAAACTGTTGCTGCGCGTGTGTGTGTGTGTGTGTGTGTGTGTGTGTGTGTGTGTGTGTGTGTGTGTGTGTGTGTGTGTGTGTGTGTGTGTGTGTGTGTGTGTGTGTGTGTGCACACACGCAATGGTCTAAATATGACTGGTTTAAAGGGACAGTTTACTCTCTTCTGTACAAAACCTTTAATTAACCCATTTATGATTTTGGTGTTTTAAGCATTATGTTATACTTTAGCTATTGAAAAATAGCAGATCTACAAGCTCATAGCGCTACGAGCTTGTAGATCTGCTATTTTTTTAAACATCGTGAAAATGTGGTTCAAATCTTTTTTGAATACCGTATATATTCTTTCAGAGCGAACGCTTTTAACTCAAATCTTTGATTCTGCATGGGAGGCGTCCCTGAAAAAACATATTTTCAGATGGGGGTCCGTGGCCAAATAAAGATAATTCTGGGGGTCCTTGACATGAAAAAGGTTGAGCACCACTGACATAGAAACATTGTGTTTTTCAGAAAACTGTCATGATTGTAGAATGGAGCTCAGGTGTAACTATCTTAACCACTAGACCGGGGGAGACATTAGACATTTGAGGCCATCAGGCTGTGGCTCTGAGCCACTGCTGCATACCAGTCTGTGTCATCTCATTTGCACTGCACTCTTCTGACAACTTGACATCCACTATTATGCGCTAGTCAAAATGGTGACAGTTTAACAGTAACATTGATATCCCATAGGGAATCAAGAGCAAGAACGCCTGTACTTTTATTCAACTTCAGTTCCGATAAAAGACAGGTTATATAGCACTACGCAGATGATTGAACCTATTGTTCATAACAGCAATAATATCATTGTTTTGCCTCCCTGTCATAGCTTTACACTACAGTGCCCAATCACAGCAGACTACAGTGCCCAATCACAGCAGACTACAGTGCCCAATCACAGCAGACTACAGTGCCCAATCACAGCAGACTACAGTGCCCAATCACAGCAGACAACCGTGCCCAATCACAGCAGACTACAGTGCCCAATCACAGCAGACTACAGCGCCCAATCACAGCAGATTACAGTGCCCAATAACAGCAGACTACAGTGCCCAATCACAGCAGACTACAGTGCCCAATCACAGCAGATTCAAGTCAATGTAACCACATGAACCCTATATGCAGTATAGCGTACCGATTGTGGGACAAATTAAACAGCAAGATCTGCAATTATAGACGGAAATAGCTGATCAACAAGCTCGCAACGCGTCGTGGCGCGACACGTCGCGAGCTTGTAGATCAGCTATTTCTGGCGCAGAGAATTGGTACAGACCCGTGGGGGACACCGTCCAATGAAGAACTATACAGGGTTTAAGTGACATGTGACACACAGTAAGGTCACGAGCCAGATTTGTGTCGCTGTACGAACTACTTGAGCCACAGGGATTGTTTTTTTTTCTTTCTTTCTTTTCTTTTGCAGTAATTGTAGAAGTGTTGACATTTCAGTTCACCAAATTAAAACCATCCTTGTCGAGAGGAAATGTGGCTGGCGCTATAGTCGCATAGCTAGCGCGTTAGCCTCCGGCTAATTGACCTTTAACGATGTTTGTTTGTGCTTAAATGTCAAGATATTAGCTTTGATTCTTCTAGCCGAAAGATGGAGGGGGGGGGGGGGGGGGGAGGGAGCAACGACGTATAGCTACTGAATATTCATTGTAAAATCCATTGAAAAAATATTAAACAAAGCAAGTGAAGTGGTTAATTTATCTTATCTTGTAAACGGTGCGAGTGCGTTTGAGCTTGTATAAACGTCTGGGAATATGAATCAAATGCACCTCAAGTAGTTTAAATATTTGATTCTCCAACCACTGTACTGTTTGCCTACATCTTCAGGAAGGATTTATGTCCTCCTGGTCCAGGGAGATATGGCAGGCTCCCATGGCTTTAGACCACTTTAATATCGGCCCCGAAACCTCATATGTCCAAAGCGCTTCTTTTTAAGGGTTTTACTTCAAAAGCATAGGGTCGCTCCTAGTGTAGCGGTTTAGACTTTAGAGCATATGCCTTTCATGCGGAAGGTTGTGGGTTTGATCCCTGCCTGGGGTCTACGTCAGCGAGGGCATGCGGTCGCAACGGGTTCCTATAACGCCAACATCAAACGGGTTCAGACCTGAGCAAAGTGTCCTGAGGAGGTGCGTCTGAAGCCTGTCCTGAACGGGGTCGTATCCGGACATAAAAAACTAAATTCAAAAGTATTATAAGTAGCACATCTACAAGCTGGAGCTTTTCCATCCACTTCCCACTCATATGGATATCAACTGGGGAAAACGCGAATGTTACTGCCGTCGAATTATAATTTCACTATAAACAGACGCTATCAAATATCACTGACTGACTGTTGTGACGACACAGAGACAACTCCCTGACAATATCGCCAAGACAGTTTATTTACAATAATTGTGACGACACAGAGACAATTATTCTGGTAGTGTCTCAGCCCTGTTACTGGTAAGTAGCACATCTACAAACTCGAGCTTACGTGGATCTGCTATTTTTGCTGCTTTTTGTGTGATCAAAATGGGGCGTGAATTCATAAGAGGTGGAAAAGAATATGGAGATAAGAGGTTTCTGCCCGACATTATACGACATTATACTATACTTTGTTGACCAGGGTGTCCCCCAGGGGGCTATGCTCGCTCCTCCTTCCCTTTTCACCCCTGCATGCACACACAATGTTCTCTTCTGATGAGAATAGTGGGTCTGCTGTTCAGGCTGAATGTCAGCCAAAAGTTCCATATCATGACATGCTTATAGAACGGGGATGTGAGGCTTCATGTGGTGAAGCACTGGGTCGTGTTTAGTACAAAGTGTATCATGTAGCCCGCGTCGGGCGGAAAGGTCGTATCTCCATATTTCAACTTTTGGACGGGAACTCCCTGTTGGTGTTTTAAGCATTATTTGACACTTTAGCTATTGAAAAATAGCAGATCTACAAGCTCATAAGCTTTTATTTTTGTAAAATCATGAAAATGTGTCACACAAATCTTTGAATATATATATTCTTTCAGCGTGTTTTTAACTCAAATCTTTGCTTCGGGAAGGTCCCTATATGGAACAACATATTTTCAGATGGGGGTCGGTGGCCAAATACATATATTTTTGGGGGTCCTTTGGGGGTTTTTTTTCAGGTCTAAATGGGTTAACCAACACAACGTGGTGTCGCGGCTCGCTGAATCAGTATTCCTAGGATGAGAGGGAGGGCGAGGGAGCGCTTGCTCATCCTTAGGAACTCAGATATGGCCTACGGCTCTGAGCCAATGTATAACCCATTCTGACCGGGAACCCATTTTGGTGTTAGCATCATGTTATGCTTTAGCTATTGAAAAATAGCAGATCTACAAGCTCGTAGCGCGCCACCGAGTGGCGCGCTACGAGCTTGTAGGTCTGCTATTTTTGAAAAATCGAAGAGCAACTGACATTTTTAGAATCTGATCTCAGGTCAGAATGCAGGGTTCATCAGACCAGTGTGTGTCCAGTGGAAACCTCGTATGAATCTGATCTCAGGTCAGAATGGGATAATAAACACTGAACACGACGTGAGCCCACGTGACTACACGGAGACAGACGCCATGCAGGGCGGAGCGTTTTCATAGGTTTCCATACTCTGGAAGAGAAGGGCTTTCACTTTGTCACGTTTTCAACCTTCCCGATAACGCCGTTGTCGTCTAAACGGGAGACACGTCCGATGTTTTATCTTGCCGTTTTCTCTCTAGAGACCGCTGCCGAGTTTGTAAACGTGGCCTAATGAAGGATGCGTGTATGGAAGCAGCCAGGTCTCGCAGCATTACAGGGACGTGTATGAAAACAGCCAGGTCTCGCTGCGTTACAGGGACGTGTATGGAAGCAGCCAGGTCTCGCTGCGTTACAGGGACGTGTATGGAAGCAGCCAGGTCTCGCTGCGTTACAGGGACGTGTATGGAAGCAGCCAGGTCTCGCAGCATTACAGGGACGTGTATGAAAAACAGCAAGGTCTCGCTGCGTTACAGGGACGTGCATGAAAACAGCCAGGTCTCGCAGCATTGCAGGGACGTGTATGAAAACAGCCAGGTCTCGCTGCGTTACAGGGACGTGCATGAAAACAGCCATGTCTCGCAGCATTGCAGGGACGTGTACCGTATGAAAACAGCCAGGTCTCGCAGCATTACAGGGACGTGTATGGAAGCAGCCAGGTCTAGCAGTATTATAAGGACCTGCACAATGTCACAGTTCTACAGAGAGACACTCTCAAAGGACTCATAAAACACACATACAGTACTGACAGGATCTTATCCAAAGTCTCTCAGTCACGCATGTGTACACTCTCTCACATACACACAGACACACGTGCATGTGCAGATTGTTCAAACACACACAAACACACGCTGGCAGGCATGCACACACACACACACACACACACACACACACACACACACACACACACACACACACACACAGGGGCTATGGTGTTTGCATCATATGAGAAGGTATTTTTTCCCCTCGTGCTGCCAGGGAACAGGCCCACGCAGACGCTGACTAAGACCATGAGACCACTGGGAGGACAGAGAGAGAGAGAGACAGAGAGAGAGAGAGAGAGAGACAGAGAGACAGAGAGAGACAGAGAGAGAGAGAGAGAGACAGAGAGAGAGAGAGACATACAGACAGACAGAGAGAGAGACAGAGAGACAGAGAGAGAGAGAGAGAAAGAGTTTTAAAGTGGACCTTTTAAAGTTTTTGATTCATGGGTTTTTTATTATTGTTTGGGACGTTGGATGTTTTATACATTTTGTGTCGGTAAAGTAACTAACAAACTACCTGTATGAGTGACAGGTGACAAATACAAGCTCTGGATTCTTCAAAGACAGTTAAAAAGAGAGAAAAGAGACAGAGAGATTGAACAGAGGCAGCAGACAGAGACCGTCAACAGAGAGGAGACGGTAGAGTGACGTAGAAGGACAAAGGCACAGAGACAGGGAGAGAGAGAGTGTGTCTGCGTGCGCCTGTGCGAAAATGTTTGTTTGTCTGTGTGTTGCGTTGTGTGTGTGCGTGCGTGCGTGCGTCTGTGTGTGTGTTGTGTGGTTGGTGATTGCTAGGTGGATTACTCTGTGGTCTGGCCCCTGCAAGGCCCAACTCAGACTAATCACTTGATTCAGTATTCATAGCTAAATCTAGCTAAGTCTACAGTATGTGTGCAGTTAATCAAGGGTTAAGTGAGAATGGTGAAGTCTCCATGGTGTTTGAGGTTGGAGAGAGAGAGAGAGAGAGAGAGAGACAGAGAGAGAGAGACAGAGAGACAGAGACAGAGAGGGACATAAACGGAACAATGGAAAGTTGGAAAGGCAGAGTACAAAAGGGAAGGGCAGAAATAGAGAGAAGATGAGAGGAGAAAATTGAGAAGAGTAGTGCAGAGTGTGACCGTGCTTGAGTGTGCTTGTGCTTGCTTGCGTGCGTGTGTGCGTGCGTGCGTGTGTAGCCTACACATCTGTGTGTACGTGCTGTCTGAGGACATGAATATCTGTTTGCATAATCATCTGTGTGTTATCAAGTTATCAAAGATGTTTGTGTCTTGATGTTGATGCGCGTGTGCGTGCGTGCGTGCAATGCGTGTGTGCGTGCGTGTGTGTGTGTGCGTGTGCGTGCACGTGTGTGTGTCGTGTATACAGCAGAATCCTGAGGGTTAATGTAACTAGGCGAGTGTATAAATGGACACAGCAGAACACAAGAGGACAAACACAACAGAATGGAAACATAACAACCAGCGATGCGTAAAGAGACATGATCAAGTACATACTGGAGCATTCCAAAGTACACATTATATTACGCAGGTCAGATATTCTCAAAACTAGCAAAAAAGGGGACAGATCTGTACAAGCTCACAACTCTTGTGAAATTGTAGGTCGTCCGTTTTCATTATATTTTCAAATAGGGAACGGTTTAACACGATTCTTTCAGTGTGTTGTGTCCATTCATGTGCCAAGGGGTATGTGAGCCTTATGAGCCCCTTTCAAAGGAAGAACAATATCCCAGGGATTAACCGGATGTTAGCAAACGGCAAAGCAATCTAATATGGCGGGAGCAGGGACGTGCAGGGGCTCTGATCCCGTAAGAGGGCACTTTTGGACAAACATAGTGAAAATAGAAGATCTACAAGCTCACAACGCGTCGCGCTGCGATGCGTTGTGAGCTTGTAGATCAGCTATTTCTGTGGCGCAACTCTGCACTCTTTAGTTAGTGGAGATGCAGTGTGTACGACATGGATTTCGAAACACATTTGTTCAACGCAAAATAGTTCAAGTTCAGGAGTAGTAGTAGTAGTAGTAGTAGTTCAAAACAGCAATTCTCTTGAATGCTGCCTTCCAGTATGGCATGGAAAGTAGCATTTGCATTTCTTTCACCATTAGTAATTGCTGCATTTGTGGTCTGGAGAGGGCAGTTGTTTCACAGACGGGTAAAAGGGCAGTTGTTTTACAGACGGGTAAAAGGGCAGTTGTTTCACAGACGGGTAAAAGGGCAGTTGTTTCACAGACGGGTAAAAGGACAGGGGCTGAAGGCCCCCCTTTGACGTCCATGTGTGCACGTCCATGGGCTGTCATGTATCATATGAATACTGTAAACTTACTGTAAGCGTTGTCTAATAAACCCATGAGGGTTGGGCACTGATTGATTCACAAAAGAATCAATCAATCAGATATATACATTATTACGTTTGGGTCCCGACTCCCGAGAGTCCCTTCCTAGAAATGTATAATGTCACCAAAAAAGTACAATATTTCAAATGTAGCGGAGAGAGAACGTCATCAGAAAAACAAAAACAAATACTAAAGAAATGTACTTAATTACACGGTACTCAAGTAAATGTACTTAGTTCCTGGGCAGCGCCGATAACAACAGAACAGAACAAGACAGAACATAACAGAAGTTACAGAACAGAAGGCCGCTTCCGTTCAGCGTAGTGTACGCAAACACACAAACTCACACAACTTTCATTTTCCCGGCTTCAGAAAAGCCCAGCCTAAACAACACTCTGTGACTCTGTGGAGGTGTCCATTGAACTCTGGAAGTGCACGTCGTCCCTGATGGGCAGAAACCTCTTAACTCCTGATTATCTTTTCCCCCTGTAATTTTATAGTGCTCTACTTTTAGCTTGTAGATCTGCTAACTTTTGCTTTTGGAGACGATACGAATGTGGACCTGTGCAAGTGGATCTTTGCACTTTCAGAGTTCAATGAACACTTTCTCTTTTACTGTGTGCACAACTGAATGCTGTATCTTATGTCAGTCCTCACCAGCCAGCCACTGTTTGTGTATGTGTGTGCGCGTGCGCGTGCATGCGCGTTTCTCCTTTCTAAAATAGAAAGTGGCATAACGTTTGCGTGGATACAGTCAGTCGGCCCCTCTCTCCACTCGACCCACCTCAAACTCACTCAATTATTGGTTTCTGGATCTCCGCGCGGTCAGGATTCTACACAGAGGTCAAACATTCGCAGACGGAGAGGGAAACAGCCCAACGACAGAGAGCCATATAGGATTACCAGGCCATGCGCGACGAGACACGGGGCGGTGTCCATTTCCAAAAAAGACAACGAACACACATACTGTCTGTTCTGTGTGTGTGTGTGTGTGTGTGTGTGTGTGTGTGTGTGTGTGTGTGTGTGTGTGTGTGTGTGTGTGTGTGTGAGAGTGACCGATGACGCCAAGTACAACATGTGAGCAAAGCGACGAAGCAGCCGCGGACGGTAACGGAGTAGCTGTTAGCCCTGGAACCATGTGAAGACACACACGCTACACGGCACTGCCAAAAACATACTGTACTGACCTTTCATGTGTTTATCTGAGAGGGAGAGTATATACAGTAGACGCTACTCTCTCTCACTTAGCCAGACAACTACTCCACAATCATATCTATATAGAGTCTGGAACTACACCTCCTTTTATATATTGAGTACACGCCGCGAGTTGTGTGACGCCTTCACTTACGAAAGAAAAAATAAATAAATTAGAATATGGAGATGGGAGGTTTATGCCCGACGGCAACGCTAAGACAAATGCAGCGGAATACAAACGGACAAAGACACATGGGAGCAGTGGTTTGCAACCCATTTCAAATCAAGATCTATCATTTATTCAGCATTTGAGCCACGGACGGAGCACCATTTGATGAGATTTAGCCTCTCAGACCAAAGACGACGAATATTTTGCTCGTCGTTGGGATAGGATTTTTGTCCACAATTCCGTGCTGTATTGATGGTGGTGCCACAGGAGGACAGGTGAAAAATAACAATTCTTCTACATTCTCTAATTTTGTGGAACCCCCTCAAAGGACCACTGGCTGAGAGCCACTGCATTAGAGCTATACCAATCTGTAAGGTTTATGTCCGTTGTCTCCCTCTGGTGACAGAGACGGGCAACTACAACGCCCTACCCGAACCGTGAAACGAAGACATCGGCGGCGCATCTATCTATAGCAGCGTCAATGTTGACGTATAGTATTATGACAAACGGAAGTCATTTGAAACCAAAGATTTGCCGTGTCTGCGTCAAATAACTGTGTGGAGTCCGTCGACATCGTCAGCCGGTAGGTATGCCGACGTCAGGGTCTACGTTTGTCAACGGCAGAGCAGGACGAGACCACCTCCTCCAACCATATCGTATTAACATACTCTCTACCATACGGAGTGGTAACAATAAACTATTCATCATTCAAATAAGTCATTTTTCTCTACTCCTCTGCACACATACAGCGTCTCCTATAACCCCCCAACACACACACACACACTCTATGTTTGGCTGCCTCCTGCCATGACATCACTGTATCTAGCCAGAGAGCCAACAGCGGGCCAGCTGACGTCATCCCATTCACCCAAAGTCAATTACGTAATAATGAGGCCCAGCGCCCGTGGACACATGTGCTTGTGCGCGCGTGTGTGTGTGTGTGTGTGTGTGCGCGTGTGTGTGTGTGTGTGTGTGTGTGTGTGTGTGCCACAGTGGACATTGCAATCTCATGTGTGAGAGATGTAAAATGAGGTATGCTTACTTAGAGACAGACAGACAGACAGACAGAGAGAGAGAGAGAGAGAGAGAGAGAAGACAAAGAAAGAGAGACCACTGAGATCAGTGAACTGGCAGAAGAGTTACTAAACACGACTCAAACTATAAACCAGCTAACAGACTATTTTCCCTGTGCTGTGCTCTGTGTGTGTGTGTGTGTGTGTGTGTGTGTGTGTGTGTGTGTGTGTGTGTGTGTGTGTGTGCACTTGATCATGTTTGTCTTCAATGAATTCTCTGCAGTGCTTTTACTAGAGGCCAAGAGCACATAAACAGCAAACACACACACACACACACACACACACACACACACACACACACACACACACACACACACACGGTGTCCACTGTCCAGA
The DNA here is from genome assembly GCF_963924005.1 of Protomyctophum bolini. Classification (NCBI taxonomy): domain Eukaryota; kingdom Metazoa; phylum Chordata; class Actinopteri; order Myctophiformes; family Myctophidae; genus Protomyctophum; species Protomyctophum bolini. The sequence goes on from NC_137880.1 coordinate 33,205,585, forward strand.
CAGACAGACGGACAGCAGACAGACAGGAGAACACTTGCACCAGCACATTCACGGCACACACACACACACACACACACACACACACACACACACACACACACACACATTCTCTTGCTCTCCCCCCACAACGCTTCCTAAGGACAGGAAATCCTTCCACCCACGTTCCTGTGTTGCTAAGCAACCAGGGCAGCGTCACTGTGTGCATGCATGCCTCTGCTGCGTGCGTCCCCCGTCCCCCCCCCACACACACACACACACACTTTCACATAACATACTTCACATATTCACATAACATACTTGTCTGTAAACTGAGATTTCTGCCTACGAAAAGTAACACTCCATCTGGCAAAGGTACAAACTGGGACATTCCTGAATATGATATATATGTGCACGCGCTTACACACACGCGCACACACACACACACACACACACACACACACACACACACACACACACATCCTTGGATGGATATCCTAATAGCTGTATCATTATATTAAACTTAAACGTAGACAACTTTCACGCATACGCACACAGTCAGAGATGCACATTGTCTACAGAAACAATGCAACGATGACACAAACTCACACAAACACATTATCATATATTTTCTTAACTACTTTCAACATCATGACTTGGGCAAATAGCAGATCTACAAGCTCACCATGTGCCACAACGTGATGTTGTCGTGAGCGTGTAAAATAGGCTGTCTCTGCTGTGCGCGACACCACCCTGCCTCAAAGTATAGAACAGGGCTTAAATGGTAAAGTCTATAAGTACAAACATTGCACTGCTTGAACATTCATTGCACAAACATTGCACTGTAAGTGCATGTGACAATAAAAATAAATAAAAAGCCTGAAGCTTTAGACGTTTTTCCGTCAACTCCGCTGGCGGCGGAGTCACAGTCAGGGAACAAACACAAACAAGAAGCAAAAATAAAAATAATTCAAGTGCGGGCCTGAAGAGAGACTGACAATCGGCAATGGATTCAAACCAGCCATGACATCAGCCGCTTGTAAACATGAAAACCCTTTTTCTCCCATTTATAAGCGCTATTTTTAATACAAGCTGACGTGATTCCTTCCTATGCGGTATGCTCGTGAATGATAGGGTGTGCGTGCATGTGTGTGCGTGAGGGTGCACACATGAGTGTGTGTGTGTGTGTCCAATGTACTCACCCTTCTCTATGTAAGGGTCTCTGTGCATGCATGCGTGCGTGCGTGCGTCCTTGTGCCCGGTGCTCATGTGGCAAGTGTTAGGACGGCTAAGTAGGTAGCGAGGGGCTAATTGAGTGGAGGTGCACAGCGCTATGTGGACAATGAGTCCATTTCAGTTCAGTGGGAGGCCGATTGAAGACGATTATAACCTGGGGGATACAGAGAGGCATTATTCTTCTAAAACACTTACGCCGGCTGTGTTTCCACTACTTAAAACCACTAGCATTTATTACCACAGTCGGAGGTACAAATTGAAATTGTTTTTTTTTGTAGTTTTTTTTCTTCTTTTCCCTATACTGCCGTGCTCGAGTGCCACTTTGTACGTTCCGATTGTGTACTTTGTTGTTGGTCGTCCTGACCTCCACTAATGCTCCAATAATGGACTTATTCTAACCACTTAGAATAACCCTCTAGTCCAGTGGTTCCCAAAGTGGGGTCCGGGGGACCCCCAGGGGTCCTTGAGGGAGTTCCAGGGGGTCCCCCAGCTAAAAGATAGTTACGAAACAAATGGACCCTTAACTCCGAGTGTACAAACGGACCCGTCAGGGTTCGTTTGGTTCCATTTGTTTGGTTCCATTTGTTTGGTCCCATTTGTACACACTCTGAGTTAAATTAACATTGATTTTACTTTTACAATATAAATTGCAGTCGCAGAGATAGGAAATGCCATTAAAAGGGGGTCCGCGTAGCCTAATGCATTGTCAAACTGGGGGTCCTTGAAATTAAATGGGTTTAGAATCACTGCTCATACAAATCTTCTCTCATGGGGGTCCCTGGCATATGTCTTCAAATGGGGGTCCCTGGCATAACTCTTCAAATGGGGGTCCCTGGCATATCTCTTCAAATGGGGGTCCCTGGCATATCTCTTCAAACGGAGGGCTAATTAGTATCATTGTGGGGGTCCTTTACGCTGCTCTGTAGTCCAGTGGTTCTCAAACCTTCTCATGTGACGGACCCTCACATTGATAGCTTTTACACATACTGTACAAGCTGGCAGCACGGTACAAAGCCACACACTGTGAGCTTGCATACTGTATCTGATATTTTGGAATAATAGCCAACGTATGAAATATGGATAAAGTGGTTAGAATGATGGTGTGATGCTGGACGATATGAACGGAGCTAATTGGCAGGTATGTGGGCTGAGCCCAGGAGGAGGGATATCGCAGAATGAGCGCCAGAATAACCTTAACCAGATACCAGGGTGTCAAGTTGACGATGGCTTGGATGCAGTGTTGTTTTCGTCAACTTAAACCAAGACGAAAAAAATTCGTCGACTACCTTTTTCCAATGAAAACTAAGCCATGATGACTGAAACTAAGACTAAATATACTGACAATTTCGTCAACAAATAAAAAATAGACTAAAATGTTAGGAAGGGACTAGTGGACAAGAGATCCAGTAGCATGACAAGTTGTGAGCTTGTAGATCGGCTATTTTCATTACGACGGCATCAAAGCCCGCCAAAATACATTTCGTTCGACTAATCTAAAATCCTATGATATTTAGTCTAAAACTAGACTACCATTCCAGGTGACAAAGAATGTGCTGCCAAAAATATGATGAGCGCCTGCCCTGCGTGAAGAATTCTCTGCCCCTTTGGCACCTTAAAGGAGAATTCCATGCTAGAATGCTTTCTTACCTTTCTTTGTAGTTGTTACGTCCCCACCAAAGAGGTCCAGGTGTTATTTTGTGCAAAAACTCCTTATTGGCTATTTTCCCTACCATAAGCCCTCAATGAATTGCATTGAATTGAATGGGAATTGAATGGGGCTATGGGGTGTTATGCTAGTTAACTTATTTCCATCGAAAGAAGTAGTAAAGTGTGCAGCTTGGGATATTATTTACATTATGAAGAGAGGATATATACAAAGAAATTATAATTTTGAGCGATGGAAATAAGCGAATTAGCACAACACCCCATAGCCCCATTCAATTCCCATTCAATTCAATGCAATTCCATTTGGGCTTATGGTAGGGGAAACAGCCAATAAGGAGCTTTTGCACAAAATAACACCTGGACCTCTTTGGTGGGGACGTAACAACTACAAAGAAAGGTAAGAAAGCCTTTTAGTATGGAATTTCCTTTAACAAGTGATGATGCTCGCAGGCATTAAAGCCAAAAAAAATCCCAAGACTGAAAAAGATTTTTTTGCAAATCAGCACTGATCGTATGAAATGACCTCTAGGACATTTTCAGGACTGAAATCCGTCCCCAGGACTGAGAACTTTAAGCCCCGTGCTCGTTTCCAGCGTGCAGATCTGC